>NC_136251.1:30300000-30562500 GCF_053564925.1 Oryzias latipes | reverse complement strand
GTGGGTGAAATAAAATCCCAGAAAGAAGACGGTGAGAGGGGAACGGATGCAGATGGAGACCAGACTTATACAAACCAAAATGTGGGGTTCAATGCACATTTCCTCATTTATTTGGTAGTTTTTCACCTTTTCTAATTAGTTAATTAGCAACACCTGAAGAAAAGGTTTGATAAACGTTGCTCACCTGTACTCGGGATTGAGGAGGAGAGCAGGGCTTGGACTGGGGCTGGGACTAGGACTGGGACTAGAGCTGGGACTGGGAATAGAGCTGGGACCAGGACTAGAGCTGGGAATGAAGCTGGGGCTGGGACTAGAGCTGGGACTGAAGCTGGGACTGGGAATAGAGTTGGGACTAGGACTGGGGCTGGGACTAGAGCTGGGAATGAAGCTGGGACTGGGACTAGAGCTGGGACTGAAGCTGGGACTGGGAATAGAGCTGGGACTAGGACTGGGACTGGTACTAGAGCTGGGACTGCACTAGAGCTGGGACTAGGACTAGAGCAGGGACTGGGGCTGGTACTAGAGCTGGGCCTGAAGCTGGGACTGGGACTAGAGCTGGGACCAGGACTGGGGCTGGGACTAGAGCTGGGAATGAAGCTGGGACTGGGACTAGAGCTGGGACTGAAGCTGGGACTGGGACTAGAGCTGGGACTAGGATTAGGACTGGGACTAGAGCTGGGACTGCACTAGAGCTGGGACTAGGACTAGAGCAGGGACTGGGGCTGGGACTAGAGCTGGGACCAGGACTGGGGCTGGGACTAGAGCTGGGAATGAAGCTGGGACTGGGACTAAAGCTGGGACTAGGACTGGGGCTGGGACTAGAGCTGGGGCTAGGACTAGAGCTGGGACTGAAGCTGGGGCTGGGACTGAAGCTGGGGCTGGGACTGAAGCTGGGACTAGGACTGGGGCTGAGACTAGAGCTGGGGCTAGGACTAGAGCTGGGACTGAAGCTGGGACTGCACTACAGCTGGGACTAGAGCAGGGACTAGGAATGGGGCTGGGACTAGAGCTGGGACTAGGCCTGGGGCTGGGACTAGGCCTGGGGCTGGGACTAGAGCTAGGACTGGAGCTGGTTATGTTTACTGACTGCTACTGGGTTTTTTTTTGTTTGTTTTTTTATTAGCCACTTTGTTATTTTTTAAATAATAACTTATCAACAGACTGAGATTTTGTCTCTAAATGCTGATTTTTTTCAGAATAAGTAAATAAAAAAACGGTCGTTCCTGAAGGTGTCATCCGCATTCCTGTTAAGAGATCAAACCAAGTAAGTGGGGGCCTCACCCTGTCCAGGTCAGGCTTCCGAACCCTGAAGAAAAACACGACGAGCGACGTGGGCAGCAGCTCCCACACAAACAGAATCACCCCAAAGATGATGTAGCCTTTGTCGCCCAGAGTCGACTGTAAATCTGCCTGAAAGACAAACACAATAATGATGCCGATCTGACGAGACTCAAACTTTTAGGTCTAAAAAATAAAAAACAAACAAGAAAAACTTAAAGCTGGGAGCGGCGTCGTGTGGCCCACAGGCACTACTCTGCCCCGCCTCCCCTTTTTGACGCGCCCTGACTGGCTGAGCGGATGTTACATTGGTCTACATCACGATCGCGTCAAATCAATCGTTTTAACTTGCAGCTGGTACTAAAGATGATTTTTATGGGGGAAAAAACCCACAAAAAAACAAGATGGCAACCTCTTTGTAAGGTCAAAGATCAATGTAACATTGAATGTTTTCTTTACCATATTGTGCATAAATGTGAAAATAGCCTCTCTGGCCATCCCATAATAACGTTAAAGCTTTCCTTGGATACCCCCGACATGTGTAGTTTGGTTTCATTAGTGGATTTTTTTGCAAATATTTAAGTTCGAGCCGCATACGAGATTTTGGTCCCGCTCATTTTTTTTAACGGTTTCTCCCGCTGTGATGTCACTTTTTTTTCCATTTCCTCCGAATACTGCTAAAGAATACTGAAGAGTTGTGAAAACAATCTGATCCTTCGGTCCAGGACGGATGTGGGACAGAAAAAGTCCAGTGTGAAGCGCATTCAAGAATCCCCGTGCGTGCAGCGCGGCCCGTGCAGCGCGGCCCGTGCAGCGCGGCCCGTGCAGCGCGGCCCGTGCAGCGCGGCCCGTGCAGCGCGGCCCGTGCAGCGCGGCCCGTGCAGCGCGGCCCGTGCAGCGCGGCCCGTGCAGCGCGTCGCATGTGTGTACATAGCATTAGAGTTTCTACTTTGCCGCCGGAAGAGCGGCAGAGGTGGCTCACCTGGTCGGACACGTTGTACCAGTCGAAATCAAAGGAGTTGATGTTCTTGTCGGAGAGGCCCAACACCACCAGGTTGTAACAGGCTCTGGACGCGAACAGGAGGATGACCACGGTTCCGACCACCGTCACCTGGCAAACGGACGTGCCCTGCGCGGGATCGCACGCATCAGCCGCGTCTTCACGCGGGACCGGTCACATCAACGGGAACTCGTCTTACCTTGGACTCCAGGTAGATGTTAGCCAGCGACATCTTTGCGATCTTGTAGAGGCATAACGAGAGCGAGATGGCGCCCAGGACGAACAGGGTGTCGTTGATGGCCACCCTCACCAGCACGACGGTTCTGGCCTCTGCGAAGGACGTCCTCGCCAGCAGGGCGCAGACCAGGTTCACCACCAGGAACAGCAGGCTGACGACCAGGAAGACCACGTAGAGCAGCAGCCTGAGCGTCACAAAAACAGACGTTCGGTTTGGGCTGCGCCGGACTCAAACTCGGAGAGTCCTGCACCCACCTGTACTTCAAAAGCTCCGGAGAATACTTGGACTTGGCTTTAAAAACAACCTGTGGACGACACGAGACAGGATGTTTACTGAGGTAGCAGCTCTTCTCACTTCCTTGTTCCCGCTCCTCGCTTGGAGCTGGTGAAACAGGAACTTAAGGTTGCATTTAAAGCACACAGAAGCCAGAGTGGGTCTAAATTGTCAACAGCGGTTCACATCAGCACAAGAGGATTAGGCTAAAAATACACTTCAGGCAGGGAGGCTCTTAGTCGATGTGTGGATTATGTAAGTGGCCAGAGAAATGATTCATCGCATGGCAGAGCCTGTGGAGCTGAAAGCCACAGGTAAACAACAACAGAAATGACAACACCTGAGTTCCTCCACAGCCCGGGTGCCACTTTCACCTCCTGCTGTGAAAACAATCACCAACAGATCATGTCATCCATTCAAATGCGTCTAGAAATCCCCTTTTCACCCTTTTAGAGCCCTAGTTCTTCAATAAATAACCAGGAACGGTGGTGTTTTTCTTTATCCTAAACTGATTTTTACGAGAGCGACTCAAAGTCCAGCCAAAACTCAAGTGACACCGTCTGAACTGATAACAGACATTTCAGATTCAGCCTGAACGTTACACAACACCCCAACAAAATTCTGGAGTCTCCTCTTTTGTTGGGACGTTCCCAGATTTTCCCCATCTTCTCTTGAGGAGCCGGTTTTCAGTAAATGATGGAATCAAACCACCGCTCTCCACGGACGTCATGACTTTCCTGGGTGAATTATGAACAAATAAGGCAGGCAAACACTAAGGCCAACCAACCTTACATTCAAAATATTTATGTTTTTCCATTTTTTGGAACTTTTATTTACCTCTTTTTTGGCTACTAGATTCATCTAGTGTCACATTTCAAAATAAGGCCAAACAAATGACATACCTACATTTATATTTGATAATAGAAAATAGTTTTTAGTGGTTCATCCATTCACATCGTGCTAAATTAAGTGGAGTCCTGGAACAAATGGTTCAAGGAGTTAAGGTTCATTGCAGGATTTACAAAAAAGTTGAAGTTTTTATTGTGCATTAATTTATAATATTGATTAAATTTATTATATTTAATTATTCCAATTCTAATCATTGTTGAGCTCTATCTTTAAACTTATATGTTTTGATTGTTTTTTATATTATTTCAATGATTCTGTTTTTTAATTGGAAAATGTAAAATTGCAAATTGATCAATTCTTGATTTTCTCTCTCGCTTTTTTTCTTTGAATAATGAATAGATACTCAGAATGAGTCTCCACATGTGTGAACACGAATGTGCTCAAATCTGATCTGAGTCTGGTTTAAGGGGCCCCCAATGGAGGTCTGGTCCCCAGAAACCCTCGCGGCGCCCCTGCAGCCCCGGAACTCACCTGAGCGAAGTACAGGTTCATGAGGCAGAGCGTGAAGAACTGCAGGCAGACGGGGAAGCAGTAGAGCAGCCAGAAGGGGAACGGCGTCAGCGCGTTGGCCGCCAGGAAGTTCTGGAAGTAGAAGGAGAAGAGGACGGTGCGCAGGGCGGCCCACAGCAGGCACAGGAACAGGAAGACGGTCTGGTAGCTGACGCGCTTGTGTCGGTACCGCAGGACCAGCCAGAGCTGCACGTAGATGAAGAGGAAGAGGAGGGAGTAGAAGACGGTGTAGACCACCGTCAGGCCCAGCTTGACGTAAGGCGGGACGGCGGGGCTCAGAGTTGGCGCGGGCGCGTCCATCGGGGCAGCCTCCCGCTCCTCCTGCGCCTCCTCCACGACCTGCCGCAGAGACCTGCCGGGTTGACCACCAAAGCCACCTCCGTCCGTGACCGTCCGGGCTCCCGGGCCCCGCTGAGCGGAGCTAGAACGCAGGACTGGCGGAGGGAAGCGGAGCTCCGGATGCGACCGTGAACGCAGCGGGGAAGGAAACCAGGCCGACTTCCTTCAGCTGAGCCGCGCACTGCCCGGCAGGGAGGCACATGATCGGGATGAGCCTCGGCGGAGTGTCGGCGGATGCAGGAAGCTGCTGGACGCTGCGGCTCCGCAGGACCGGCCTCCCTCCTCCCGCACGCACGCGAGCGCGCTCCTGACGCGGCGCTGCGTATCAGCTGACGCACGCGGCTGCACCTTTAACCCCGTGTGTGACGGGTCCCGCCACCGCCGTGACCCCTGGAGCGGCGCTGCGCGTCTCAGCGCGCATTGAGGGCGCACAGATATGGCAAGCAAAGGCTTTCATGAATCACCAGGAAAACTGAAGACACTTAAATAAAAACATGTACACAACAAAACAGGCAACTCGGAGCCCCAACTGTCTCAAAATCTGCATTTCAGACATGAAAATGAGGAAGGCAAAAACTAAACTTGATGATTTCTCTGCAGCTTCCACTTTCATTTAGAACATTTTTGGTTTGTTTTTGGTGCCGTATTTGACCTCTTTAGTAGAAACTAGAGATTAGACTCTGGTTTTTGCTTCAGACCATGTGTGGCTATGTGTGGCCCCGGGGCCAACTATACCTCTCTTACCCCCCTCCTCTCTGGCTGAAGTAAAAGAAATATATATATTCAATTTTTAAAAATCAGAGGTTAATTTTTTTTTTTAAAACAGCAGTTGTGTAAATATAATTTAATGTATTCACTTACATGAACAAAATGTAAATGAATACATTAAATTATGAGTAAACTAGTTAAACAATTCTAAAAGTCACGTAAAGCCAGATTTAAAAGGTGGCTCTTGAAAACCTCTTCAGTCTCTGCGGCTCTGAGCTTCAGGCTGTTCCACAGGCGAGGACCGTGATGGGGGAACGAGGCCTCACCGTGTGTCCTGGTCCTCACCTCAGGGACGACCAAGAGGACCTCAGGGTCCGCAAGGGTTCATAACTTAAATAAGACCCTTCAAACATTTACAAACCATGAAGAGAACTTTAAAATCGACCCTGAAACACAGGGACGGCAGAGGTGCAGCGATTAGCACACTAAAGGTTTTTAAATCTCTGCTGACATCAAGAGATCTTGTTCGCTCTGCGCTTCCTCAGAAATCCAGAGCTAAACTTTGGTAAAAAAACAACAACAACTATGCTTTTCTCCAATTGATCATTTTATTTGAGCTTAAAGCACATATTGGCTAATCCTGCACCACACTGGTCCAGAAAAGAGTGTCTAAAATATCTATATGTCTAAATTCTTACTTTTCTACTGGATCACAAACCAACAAACTCCTGTAAATGTTCAGCTGAACAGTTGGAGGAAGTTGGAGGGAAGGATAATGCCTCACCAAAGTGGATGTAAGGGGTTAACACGAGAATTCTTTTTTTGTGTGTCTTGCATTGTGGAAAATGCAGGACATTTGCTGAAAGTCTTTAAAAAGTCAAAAACAACTTCACATGTTGATAAAAATGCTAATTTGTCTTCATATTTCTGTTTTGATTCAGGCCCAAAAGAAAAAAAATATTTATATTTATTGTTTTAAAAGTCTATGAAAAGATGAAGACTCAGACAGACAAACAGACCCCTGGTCTGGGCCTGCTCCTCAGGTTCTGGTCTGAAGTCAAGTGGACCGGTAGAATTTTATGGTCCTCCTCGCCTGCTGGAGGAATCCTAAAAGGATCCGAGAGCTTCTGTTTCTGGAGATTTTTGGAAAAAAACAAGAGAAACCGTTGAATAATTATTCTAATCGACCTTTTTTTTTAACCTACTTTGTTTCAAAATGCATCAAAACATTTGAATTGTCATTTAAAAATGATGGCCTTTTATAATTATAGCACAATTTATATTGTGCTTTTTTTTGTTTGTTATTTTTTACACCAATGTTTCCTTACATGCTGTTTTAGGATTACTCTAACACTTTTAATGGTGCCTGTTAATTGATTGATTTGATTTATTGATTTATTTCAAGCGCTGTTGTCAAAGCAATAAAGACTGTACACAGATTTGTCAAACTCATTACAGAAATGATAAAATGCATGTTTTAGATTTCTCCCTAAATTGTATTATTTTCAGTGTTTTGTTTTTGATCAGACAGAATATTTTGTGTGCAGTGAATGTGAATAGAAACATTGTTGATTTATTATAACTGTGTTTGCCTTTTAAAGCTGCAGTTTGTATCACAGCATCCCTGGGACCCCATGAACTACGACCAGTTTAGAGGACGGACAGATGGATGAACGGACAGACGGATGGACGGACGGACAGATGGATGGATGAACGGACAGATGGACGGACGGACGGATGGACGGACGGACAGATGGATGGATGAACGGACAGATGGACGGACGGACGGATGGACGGACGGACGGAGGGGACGGATGGACGGACGGACGAACGGACAGACGGACGGACGGATGGACGGACGGACAGATGGATGAACGGACGGAGGGACGGACGGACGGACGGATGGATGAACGGACAGACGGACGGACGGACGGATGGACGGACGGACGGAGGGACAGATGGATGGATGAACGGACAGACGGACGGACGGACGGACGGACGGATGAATGAAAAGGCCGGGATGGCAGGTAACATAAAGATTTTTCAAAAGTGGGAAATAAAGTTTAAAAAATGTTTTTTGAATATTTCAGCTAATAACTTCTTTTTTATTATGATTTAATTTGATTTATTATGACTCGTTAAACCTTCAGTTTCCTTAATTTATTGTGAAAATATGAACTTCTGTAAGACGTTTTAATGCGATGATTTGAAATATTTCAAATGATTCAAAGACTCTAAAAATACCGGATGACGATGAAGAAGACGTCAATCTTTGTCTCCAACTTCTTTGAGTGTATGTATCTCATTTTTCTCTGAAAAAAATGAGGTCTGATGTTACTGGACGGGGGGTCATGTGAACATGGATGGAGGTCGCTCATCGGCCCCCCCATGGCCCCTGTGACACATTTAGCTTTTACGACTCAGAGAAGCAACTGCAGCAAACCAACTTTAAAGCTTTGAAAGTTTGATGTTTTTACCCCTTTCAAATTCTGAATTTAAATCTGCTTCTTTGATGGGAAAAGTATTTGTTTGTGGTGTTTATTCGTGTCTTTAGCCTCCAGATTAAACATTATGACAACAAAGTTAAGATAGGAATTCAGCCTAATAGACGCAGCTTTCCTTCTGCCGCCGTCTCCAGGCAACACACAAAAAAATAACATTAAATCAGACTCACCTGTTGGCAGCACACCTGTCTGGATAAACATACATGATCCTGACAGAGGACGATGTGCTTTAAACACGACTGACCACTAATGTACTTCAATTAAGTGGAAAATGTACTGCTTTTATTCTGAAAGAGTCTTTCCCATGATGATAAAAGAACCACAACAGCTTATGAATTAATTAAAAAAGTTATTTATCAATAAATTTTAAAACATACACAGCAAATTCTCAGTTCACCACTAGAGGGCGCCCGTCAGCCCTTTTCCTGCTACAACCCGGTCTCATCCTATAATGTGTAGTAGCTACATTTGTCGTTGCCTGCTAAGATGAAAACCTGGTAGAGGGTTTTGGATGGGGGGGTGACACACAAAAAATTATTTTGGTTTAATGGAAATCTAAAAGAGCTGCTCATATTTTAATTTAAATAACATAAATCCACTAAATGAGAGGAATTCTGACCTTTTTATGTCAACGTTTGACAGATTTAGCAGTGAACATCTGTTACTGCTGAAACATGACATAACATTTTGGCTGAGGCTAAACAGTCATGAGATAACGGCCAAACGGCGTTCCTCTCAGTGATGCTGCACCAACGAGCCGAATAGCTAAACGTCTCACTCCTCTCTCTGTGACGTTGTTTTGAGAAAATCAAGAGGAAAGGAGGATGGGAGCAGCTGCTTCCCGTCTGTTTTCTGTGTTAGCATTGAAATGTATTTCGTTTTAAAGTGAGAGTCATTCATGGACCTACACAGGCTGAGAAAACACTTCCTGTTTGGATGTTCCATCGAGAAAACCCGACGAATCTTCTGCTGTCAGACAAATGCCTGTCATCCATGGAAATGTTATGGTTCAGCAAAAGGCTTAAAACATGGAAGCAGCAGAAATGAGTCACTCATTAGTCCAGTGTCCAGTCTTGCTTTTCTGGACTGAACAGCTGGACTTCATCCCCAAAGGGATGCAGGTCCTCAGCTGATGCTGATGCTGCCTTATAGCTGTATATATTTCATGTGAATGTCATGTTTGAAGTGAATTTCCCCATCGTGGGATAAATAAAGTTATCGAATCTATTCTTATCTTTTGCATCTGCACAGTCAATAGATGTGACAGAACGGAAAAAGTGTTTAGAAATAACAGGGAAACATGTTACTTTATGCAAGTAAAAGTAAATAAAGTTTTCCAATTAATCACTTTTTAGAGTAAAAACAGAATTGAAGGATAAAATGTAGGATTTTAACTAATAAAAAACAGAAATAAAAGATGCCGGTGCAATTTCTGGACCATTTAATGTCTAAACAACAGCAAGAATTTCCTTGTTTGCAGTTTTTTTGTATTTTGTTTTTGTAACATCGAGTCTGAAAAGATCAAATCTGATATAATCAGATATTTAAACCTTTGTTTTCCTTCAGAGAAGATTCGAATTAGAATGAATTTATTTGAAGCAATCAAACCCAAACACAAAAGAGGAAAAACTACAGAGATGTATTATAAATCAAACTTTAAATAATTTAAAAAAATACAGGTAAAAAATGATACGTCTCTATATGTATACATCCACATGTATTATTACTATTAATCGTAAATGGACATATACATATATATATGTACTTTACTATCTTATTATCATAATCCACTTCTGCTAACTAGAGTTATTTATTCCAAATGCAGATTATTAATCAAATCCATCAATAATGTGTTTATTGATTACACAAGAATTATTCCAGAAATCATGAGCACAGGTCAAGTATCAGATAATTATTGATGACAAGTCTTTTTAAAATAAGATGGAATTTTTGGTGTAGAGTAAAAGTTTTTGTTTCTTTATAAACTTAATTGTCCAAATAAACAAGTTTTGTTACACAGTAACAATAAAATGAAAGGATGGATCAGTTAAACTAATTGTGGATGACATTTATTTACAAATGGAATCAACAGTCATTCACCTCTGCTCAGAAACACTTTACACATTACATTCAAATACACATGTATACTTATATTTATATGATTATATAAGAGTATAGTTCAGTTAGTTAAGTATATAAGTGCAATAACTCTATGGTCGCCAGCACAGGCTATTATTATATTTCAGCTGCACTGGATGGACATAGTTAAGACTGTATTATTTAATGATTTAAACCTTGTTTTTATGTCTCCTCCTGATAATAATAATAATAAAGGAAGTTCTGATTTTAACGATAATTTGGTCTCATCAAATTGATAAAAATTCAAAATTTAATTTTCATTTTTTGACTTGCATCGTTTTATTTTGTGACGCACAGTTGTTACCCAATGAAAAAAACCCGCGTAAAGTTGCGTAAGTTTCCGTTAAAGTTGTCGCTAATAATTGATTAGTTTGGATCCTTTGGGTTTTGGTTATGAATAATGATAAAAACCCGGCGGACGTGGGATTAAAGACGACTCTGAGAATAAAAAAAACATCCTGAAATGACAGGGTTCGCTGCCTCCTTTTCCTCCTCAGATCCCCGTTTTACGCTCCTCCCGCCGCGCTCCGAACATTATCCAGACGCATCCAGACTGGGACGGAGAGCTCAGCTACCCCTGCAGGAGGATCGAGGATGTTCTGGCGGGACCAAGGATGGCTGCTTTGGGCCACTTTTCTGGGTTTGGTCGCCTCGGCGCACAGCATCAGACGGGACGAGTTTTTCCCCTTCGGCGAGAGCGCAGGAGACCAAGTTCTGGAACCGGAGAACGACCGGACGCAGCGGCTGGATCTCAGCGCGCCGCTGCTCTTCTATGACCGCTCCTTTGACAGCATATTTGTAAGTTCACTCGATCATCTCACTAGGCCATAACTAGTTGGATTGTACCAGACCTGGATGGACAGGAGGTCAGGAGCTTTTACGCACAACTTTGTTCCAGTTCGGACTGGCCTTTCTGCTCTGGAGCTTCACGGTCTCAGCTGCTCTTTGTTTGTTTTTTTCAGCTAAAAATGAAGAAACTCCCCATTTCCTCAGAGGATGAGTTCATACTGAACATCTAGACTAGGAATGATTGAGCAGAACTGATTGCATTGACCAACATTGACCTTTGTAGCTTTTCAGTGGATGACAAGTTGCTCAAAAATGTTTATTTCCTGTTGTAAATGAAGCATCTCAAGTTGTTGACAAAGACAGAAACACAGAACAATTACCAAATCGCAAATTTATACTCAAAAAGTAATTTTTTATTTGTTGTTTTTTTACGTCTGGTGTTTAAAAAACTCCCATAAATGTTCAGTTTCTGAGGAGGTTTTGCACCAACGTTGTGGTTTTTGCTTCATTTTGAAGATAAATGTTGAGTTGAAACAATCAAAGGTTGATTCTTCCTTCATCGCCCACAGTGAAGCTCGCCTAAACATTTTCTGTTTTCTGCTAAACATCCCTCTTGGCTCCACATCTGTCAGACCACTGATCATTTTCCCAAACTCTTCTTTTGACAGGATGTTTCTGTAATGAAAATTAGCGTTAAAGCTTCAGGCTCTCTGAGGGAGGGGAGGGAGGGGGGGCAGCTCGTAGAAGGGGCAACAGGAAGCAGCGCAGCCTGGGTCAGAGGCAGTTCTGTTTTCCCTCGGTCAGGAAGTGGAGTGGGTGCTTTTGGCTGGAGCACCCATTCTGCCTCCATGAAAGCTCAGTGTGTTCATGTAAAGCCAGCAAGAAAAGCGTTTTAATTGGGATCTGGTTTGTTGATCAGCGTGGTGGAAAGGCTCTTAGCAGCTGACTTGCTTCATTAGGATAACGAGTTTGGAGCAGAGATCAAAGCCGGTCAGGCTGAAACTGTCAAAGCCTCGTCTTGTTCCTCCAATGCCAGTGACCAAGTTGAGTGTTTGATTTCAGATCAACACCAATGGTTTTGTTGCCACAGAAGAGCCGCCGAGCGAGTCGACATATCTGGGCAAAATGCCGCCATCCTTCGGGATGATTGCGGCCCTTCATGGCGATCTGGACACCAGTGCGGGCGTGGGGAAGGTTTTCTTCCGGCAAGACTCCAGAGCGGATGTCCTGCGTCGAGCCGCCGAGCACATCAACCGGGCCTTCCCGTACAACGATGAGGTTGATCCCACTCATGCCGTAGTGGTCACCTGGGTTGACGTTGCGCCACACACACCTCATACTAGAGGCGATGGCCTTGAAAAAAAAGTGAGTTGCACGCAGCTTTTCCACGCCGTCCAGACGGGAATCGGTTATTTATGTCCTTTCTCCGGCTTTCATCAGAGAAACTCCTTCCAGCTGGTTCTTGCATCTTTGCAAAAAGCCTCGTACGCCATTCTGCTTTATGCAAGAGATGGTGTCCAGTTTTCCTCCACCCTGGTGCAAGGCAGTGATGTGATCGTGCACGCCGGCTTCAGTAAAGGTCAGGTACCAGGGTTCTGGTTTACCAGCCAGGGGCCATACTACCGCACCACCAGCGACGAGGAGATTTCCGTGAGGGAGCTCGCAGAGTAAGTGGCTGACAGACCCCATCATGCCCGAGATCCCTTAGATGTAACGGTTTTACCCCAAAAGTCTCCATCTTCCACTCCCACAGGCAGACCAACTCTGGCCAGCGCGGCGTGTGGGTGTACGAGATTGGAACCTCCCCCACTTTTTCAAACGTAGTTCCAGGAGAGGTCACTGACCTGCCGACCGAGCCCCCGCCACCCCTAGCACAGACCACCGAGCCAAGTTGGCCTTTGTACACAGAATACGATCCAGAACAGATAGAGATCCATTCCAATCAATACCAGCCGCTTCAGCCGCACGACCCAGAAGTGGTGGTGTTGGATGAAACTGACATTAATGTGGATGGTGAGTGACAGAAAGACATAATAATCGTTTTTTGATTTATTTTTAGTTTACAGGAGGAGGTTCAGGTCTAAAGACCCACTCTGACCATCTGTTGGTCTCTGTTCAAAGCGTTCCTAGTGGTCTTTCAGTTATGATTACCGGTATGCTGTCTTTGGACCAAAAAAAAGAGGAAAAAACTTGTTTTCTATGACATAGTTTCTGCAGAACAGCAGGAACAGAGCATCCAAAACCAAGAAATGTGGAAAAAAAACACACGGATTCTCACAGCTCCCCCGCTTAAAGGGCCGATCCCAGATCCCCCAAACAGAACACAAAGCTGGACGGGACAAGCAGGCCTGGAAGAATAGCGGGACAAAATCACATATTGCATCTTTTTTTCAGTCTTTTCTTACAACTTTGGAACGTGTTCCAACAACCGGAACAAGTGTTCCCAGTTCGCCGACTG
This sequence comes from Oryzias latipes, assembly GCF_053564925.1. Lineage (NCBI taxonomy): Eukaryota > Metazoa > Chordata > Actinopteri > Beloniformes > Adrianichthyidae > Oryzias > Oryzias latipes. Next base: position 30,549,355 of record NC_136251.1, on the reverse strand, counting down.
CCGGGATTATTCGAGCGGATTCTGTTGCCACTGCAGACCTGGTTTCTACGGCAACGGGATACAATGTGTTGCAGAAGGTATTTTTTTTCTGTTTGCTGCTCTAAAAATGATTGTATTAGGGTAAAACCTACAAATGATTGGCTGTTTAGTAATATCATAAATTGTTTTTTAAAAGTTTGGTGTGAAGAGTTTTATTGTGAAATGGTCCCTGCATGCTCGGTCATTCCTCCTGACTTTCCCTTTTTCTCGTTGGTTGTCGATTCTTTTCCAGGAAAGCCGCAGAGGATGAACGGAAAAATCCACGGCCGAGTGTTTGTGGGCAGCTCCCCGTACCCGGTGGAGCTCGGCGGTGTTGATCTCCACTCGTATGTCGTGGTCAACGACGGCCGGTCGTACGTTGCCATCAGCGACATTCCAGAGACTCTCGGGCCGTCCCTCTTGCCTCTGTCGGTTCTTGGCGGCGTGATTGGGTGGGCGTTTGCTCTGGAACAACCTGGCTACAGGAACGGCTTCAGTATCATTGGTGAGAGTTAAAATTCCAGCCACTTTTGTCGGCCGCCTGGCTGCAGCTTCACACCTTGAGTGGCCGAATTCTCCCCTAAACTGGGACAGATGGAGGGTTACATCCAAGACTGAAGGCTTTTGTTGACTTTCTCTTTTCTGTTCTCTACAGGGGGGGAGTTCACACGGGAAGCTGAGGTGACCTTTATGCCCTGGAATGAGAAGCTGATAATCAGACAGGAGTTCAAAGGCACAGATGAGCTGGATCACCTCGTGGTGAAAACCACGCTGGAAGGCAAGGTTCCTGAAATGCCTCTTGGCTCCACCGTGACGATGGACCCGTACGCTGAGATCTACCAGTACGGCAGCAACTGTAGGTTACCGCTTCTAACCAGCCATTTACAATTGACTGGATCTGGTTATACCATCACTGACTGTGTCATTTCTTAAGTGATCACCTCATCCTCCACCCGGGAATACAAGGTCACCATGCCAGATGGGTCCGCTGAGACCAGAACATACCAGTGTCGTCAGACCATCACCTTCCAGAGCTGCCAGCATGGCGACTCATTGAGGGATGTAAAACCTTCCCAGATGCTCAGTGTGGATCAGGTCTTTGTCTTGTATGATGTAAACAATAAAATCCTGCGCTACGCCATGAGCAACAAGGTTGGAGACGTCAACGGTGAGGACCAGGAAGCTCTTTTGTTTCCTTGTTTTGCTCTGCGCTTCCTTCCCTCCTGTACATTTTGTCTGCCCAACGGCCGATCCGGCAAACGTTGGGGTTGTTTTTATGAAGCCGATACAGCGTTGCAGTATTTTCTCAGGGGGGGAACCGCAACAAAATCCATGTTTCACTGGAAGACACGGCTGTGACAACAACGCTGTCTGCCGACCTGGTCAGGGATCCCAGTTTACATGCGAGTGTGCTGCTGGTTTTCTTGACAATGGCCGTAATTGCGATGGTAAGACGTTACATTTAGACATTTGTTTACACGTTTGACTTCATGTCTGTTCAAAACCCACCAATAAAAGACTTCAAATGTTTTTGTTCTTGAGAAAAAGTTGAGTTTACAAACCAAGCGTCACGTTGTCACACAGTCCAACTCAAACTCTACATACAACCTTCTGAAAAAGAGACCAAACAGGAAGGGACACAGTAGAAACTGGAAGGAAGCAATTAAGACTGATTTTATCTTGAAATAATTAGGAAATCTAATCAAGTCTGTATGTTTCTGTACGTTTGATCTTCCAACTTCTGACAAACGAAGCCCCTGATTGGACAAATGGCAGATTAAAGTTGTCTCTAAGGATGTTGGAGTTATCAGGATGTAATTGCGTCTTGTCCTTTTTTTGTCAGACATCGATGAGTGCAGAGAGAACCCTCAGATCTGCGGATATAACGCCGTCTGCAACAACCAGCCCGGGACTTACCGCTGCGAATGCGAAGACGGCTTTCAGTTCGGCAGTGACGGTCGCACCTGCGTTGGTAAGCAGGGTTCCCAGCAAAGATTGGGAGATTTGGAGGCGAAGATTCACAACGAGACCTGTGAGAGGAGCTCATTGAGCGGGTGATGGGGGGAAATTACTGCCTGGCCTGCCTGCAGAAACTACAAAAACTAAATGCATTGTGGGAAACAGGGTCCTGACAGTTCTTGTAAAAAATACTTCTACTGACATAAATCTCTTTTTTTATACAAATGGTAATTAAACATCACTAGAAATTTTTTTGACTTGATACTTTGATTATTTTACAATTTCTACTGAGAATTATTTTGGTTTTAATTCTAAACATCAGACAGAAATTTGCATTTATGCAACAGAAGGAACTCATAAGTACAGTCGTCACAAATACAATCTTAATTGTAGTTATTTCTCAGGGACAGTCTACATTAAAAGCATCACCACAATGAGCTGGAATCGGCTATTTTTCATCCGTTTTCCCTGACAGATGTTGAAATTTTCTACCTTAAAAGCTAAAAAGAACTTTTAAAAACAACAGTTTAACACATCAATGAAAAGGATATACAAGAAAAATGTATTTGTTGTTGTTGTACAGATAATGGAAATCAAAATACGTATTGATAACAAAAGAATAGGCTACATACGTTGCAAAACATTCAAATGTAAATGAGAGATATAATATAAATATAATAAAATAAAAAGTGGGAGGGGCACATTAAAGTTCAACTAAATGTCAAGGACAACCCCAACTTCCTGTTGTCATTTAGTCTTGCTGCAGTTCGAAAACACCTAAACTGTAAAATAAACTGTCCTAAAATGTTCAAACTGTTTTTTTTGTCTTTGCAGAGGTTGATCGACCTGTGAACCATTGTGAGGAAGGCACTCATGACTGCGACGCTCCTGAGCGTGCTCAGTGCAGCTACACAGGCAGTTCCTCCTTTATCTGCTCCTGTCTGCCTGGTTTTGTAGGAGACGGCAGAAACTGCCAAGGTTTGTCCAAAACACATATGCAGACATTGGAAGACCAAAGTGTTTTGCTGCTAGTAGAATCTTTTCGTACTTATTTTTTTTTTGTGGTTGAAGACATTGACGAGTGTCAGTCGAGAAGGTGTCACCAAGACGCAGACTGCTTTAACACCCCGGGATCGTTCGTTTGCCGCTGCAGGCAGGGCTACAGAGGCGACGGCTCCTACTGCTACTCGGGTAAGCTTCTCAGAGGCAAAAAAAAAAAAAAAAAAGGTTTGCCTCCTCCCACTTCCATTCAAGTAATTACCCAAACTTTATGAGGCCATCATTATATTTCATGGGTTCAGTGTGAACTATGTGTGTGTGCTGCATCAGTGCTAATATGTCCATTTATAATGTTATAAAGATAGCGTCATTTTTATTTATCATTTCATGAATGAATATATAAAGTCCTATTCCAATCATCTTTTGTTTTGTTTTCAAAGTGCTCCCAGTGTTTTTTTAAATTCTGACGATGCCGTTTTTAGCCAAAAATCCAGAAAAGTTTCTGCAGAGCGGCGGGAGTTTATTAAAAATTCCCCTCTGAGTTGTGGGTGGGGCTGGTAGTGCGGAGCAACCCCACTCCCCCTTACCGTTACTCATAACTGAGGGCTCGCTGTTCCCACGCTCTCCCGCTAGCTTACAGCCCCTCACACCCCTAAGCTAACATTAGCGAAGCAGTTTAGATCCAGATTCCAGAAAAACGAGATGTTCATAAATCTGCTTGTCAGCAGGTGGATGCATCAGAATAGGGCGGAGCAGGGAGCTTGTGGCCCCGCCCAGCGTATTTTCTACATCACAAATAAGATCTTTTTCTTTGATCAGAGCGGTTCTTTAAATAGGCTTGATGTGTTTTTGTTGCTGGAATTGCTAGAGACCAATCAACCAATCAATGTGAGGCATTCGTGTCTGATGCAGTTCCCATCGTTCCCTTTAAGTGCATCCTCAAAAATCCAGATGACTTCCATTTCTTTTTCCAGCCAGCTGAAAAAAGAGCAAAGCTTGGGAAGGGATTCCTCTGTGGAGTGTATTGTTACCAGCTGCCGTCTGCTTTTCATTTGTTTCAAAGGTTTTGAAATAAGAATGTTGCGTAGATTCATGGACAAACTTCCTGCATTCCAGTCAGTGTGGGACGCTGTTCTGCTCTCTAGACAGGAGAAGAACACGCTGTGAGGAGGAGCGGGACAGTCTTCTGGGTGGGACCGTGTTCGGTCCGCGGGGCCCCCGTCCTTCTGAAAGCCACATCCCCGCATGTGACGGCAATGGCGAATACGAGCCCCTGCAGTGCGACAGACGGACAGGATCCTGCTGGTGTGTGGACCGGAATGGGGTGGAGGTCCGGGGGACTCGTTCAGCTCCCGGCAGCACCCCCATGTGTGAGTGACCGGGGGTTCATTATGGCGTGGACGGGTTATCAAAATAGGTCCTAAACAGACAGGACCGTGTCAAACAGGTATCCACGATGATGGGGGGCCTCCAGATGTTCGACCCACCCCACGGCCCGATGTTGACCCTCTGCCTCCGGGGACGCACCTGCTCTTCGCCCAGAGCGGCAGGATCGAACACGTTCCTCTGGAAAGCTACGAGATGAGAAAAGAAGGCGCCAAGGCCGTCCTCCATCTCCCGGTAGGTTCCCTCCGGTCCCGCTTTTCTCTGGGAAACATTTGTGAGACGCTTCTACATCTGCTCCGTCTCACATTCCAACCTCTCCATTTGCTTACAAGAACGCTCGCAGCTCCCATCTGTCTGTCTGCGGGTTTGAGGCTCGCACTTTACTGCAGACACATGGTGTCACTCCGCCCCTAATGACTCACAACAGTCAGACATCTTTGGAATTGCAGTCTGGACTTTACATCACTCTGATTTCCAAAGCAGCTGGCCTGAGGCCCGGCTTCCTGCGCTCCGTTTGCTGGCATTCCCCACGTAAAAGGAAAAACATCTGCATCAAGTTTGAAGAGATGTTTTTTCACTGATCCCTCTGCAGGAGAGGGTCATCATCGGCGTGGCTTATGACTGCGTGGAGAAAGTGGTCTATTGGACGGACATCACCTCCCCTGCCATCAGCAAAGCCAGTATCCAAGGCGGGGAGCCCACCACAGTCATAAGAACAGGTAGATCCACGCCGACTCCTCAGGTTCTCAGGATCACGCCGTAAACCAAGTCAAGTGAGGCCGTTCCGTGTTCCTTCGCAGATTTGGGAAGTCCAGAAGGAATTACCGTCGACCACATTGGGCGAACTATATTCTGGACGGATTCTATGAAAGATCGCATCGAGGTGGCGAGTCTGGACGGGTCTCGGCGCCGTGTCATCGTCGACTCGGATCTCATAAACCCTCGTGCGATCGTCGCTGACCCCGTTCACGGGTGCGTTCACACTTTCATGGTAAAAGATACTGGTACTGGTTAAATGGTGTTGTTAAGAATAAAAAATCAGCATCATAATAATTACTATGGTCTGATCACAAAAAGTTTAAAAATATGGAGAAGAAAAGCAACTTTAAATTGCAAAAAGAATAAATTCTGAAAGCGTCAGAGGGTCCTCATTAAAAACTGATTTTTTATCAAAACTGTGACATTATTGACTGAAGAAAACTCTCAACTACTGATTTTTAAAAACACAACTGAAGCATCGAAACACAAAAATCCTCTTTTGCTGATTTGACTTGCTTCTGTTTCGTTCGGGTTCTTTTTGTTGTTGTTTATTTAACAAATTGAAGTTTAGTTTGTTTTAGCTCATTTTTTACTGCAGATGGGTAAAGTTTAGTCCATTGAATTCGGTTAAATGTAGTTTTCCTTCAGTATTTTGTTTGACTGTATTCTCAGTTTAGTTCTTTTTGATCAATTTCAGTTTAGTTACATAAATTTGATTTTTTAGATGCATCTTAACATTGTAAATTCAGGTAATAAAGAAAGACCTGGAGGCAAACAAACAACAAATACTTTTCTCTCGATACTTTTTTATGAAGGAAATCTTTTTTTTAGCGGCTAGTTAGCCCCGTGACAGAAAGTTTGTTAAAAAAGCTGTTTTGCTGTCTTTTTATCATGAATAATTTGGAAAAACGCAAAGATAAACTGTTAAAAATATGTATTTTTTGAGCCGCTGTTCAGTATTTTCTTAAAGAACGTTAGGAACAGTTTCTACAGCTGTAGGCTGGAGTGACGTATGTTTTCTCTCCCAACAGGCATCTTTATTGGACCGACTGGAACCGCGAAGCGCCCAAAATCGAAACTTCCTACATGGATGGGTCCAACAGACGGGTTCTGGTCCAGAACGATCTGGGCCTTCCAAATGGACTGACTTACGACTTCCAGAGTTCCCTTCTGTGCTGGGCGGACGCAGGTACTGCACGTTTCCAACAGACGACTCGCCTATGAGACGAAGTCGGCCTTTTAATCGGCTTCATGCGTGACGCCGTGCCTGCAGGAACCCACAAAATGGAGTGCATGCATCCCGATCGAGGTGATCGCCAATCAGTCATGGAGGGGATCCAGTATCCGTTCGGAATCACGTCTTACGGGAGGAAAATCTTCTACACTGACTGGAAAAGGTCTCCATGTTTTTTTAATTTTTTTTCTGTTAAACTGAATTTTGCAGTGAGAACAGCTTCAGTTATTATTTATAAATTCAGGAAATTAATTTCTGACTTAGTGAGGGACCATTCCCCCTCCCCCCAAAAAAATGATGACATCCCAGCAGGAGAAACTGTCAAAAAAAACAAAACTGAAGTTATGCTGACCTTTGACCTCAGGAAGAGGCAGCCATCTTGCATTTTCCAAAAATAAATCACCTTTAGTACTTTCTACAGATTAAAACTCTGTCAGGGGATTTGGATTTATGGCCTCCTAACTCCTGGAGCATCGTTGGTAAGATACTCGGGAAACCATGTTGGTTTAGGAAGTTTGTTGATTTTAAACGGGGTGAGCTCCCAAATGTAGCGCTCCCCTGTTGCTTGCACATTTTTGAACAGAACGTTATGAAAATGTAATACACGAATCACTGGCTCAAGCTGGACAAAATGATGTGACATACGATATGAACATATTAGGAATGTGGGCGTGGTCAGCAAAAACAGAAAAAAAAACCTGTTGCCAAGGAAATCCAAAAATGTACTTTCGCAGAGTCTTCTAAAAATGACATAAACGTGTTCGTCACCTCCAAGCAACCAAAACATTAAATGGTTGCTATGGAGATAAAACTAACAGAAAAGCTGCCATTTCAAAAATAGTTTTGAATTTTGCAGCTCTGATTGGGGTGGCGGAGGCATAAATAGGGGAGTGAGGGGCGAATGGCCACTGTGGGCCATACAACGCCGCTTGCAGCTTTAATTTAATATAATAACATTTTAATAATTTGTTTTATTTAATATAATTTTTAAAATCAATTTGTAGCATTGATTTTCTTTTAGAATGTAGTTGCTTGCTATGAAAGGAATGACAGTGTTCATGGTTTTGCTCTTAAACTAAACTCCCTGGCAGGTTATTAAAGTTTATTTTATCTTAAGCTGTGCGGCTTTGTCAAGCCTGAAAGACTACAGGGATTTACTAGACTTGTGTGCACAACATGAAGTGAGAGGAGATCTTAAAAAGTGACAGCTGCTTGCAATTTCTCAGCTCAGGCATCTGAGAATGACCGGCTGGGGCCTCCCTGTGATCTCCCCAGGACCTTACAACAGGAGGTTGAGAGGTCTCGGTGGGGGGAAGGCAAAGGCTGAACCTTGACAAGCGTGAAACAAAACAAAAGTTGGAGTTTTCAAGTTTCTATTCCACATGCTTCTTGTTTTGTTTGTTTTTTGGACAGAAATGCTGTGGTTGCCATGGACCGCCATAGTGGCAGAGAGTCTGATGAGTTCCAGCCTTCGAAACAAACCAAGCTGTATGGAATCACCAGCGCTTACTCCCAGTGTCCTCCAGGTAACAAGAAATAAACAAAAAAGAAGAATTCTTCAGCTCACACTGAAGGAGGAAGGAGGACTAATGGTAAAGTGGAGCGCCAGGCTCCTTCTCTTTGGAGATAAGGATTCCAGCATAAGGGAATTCTGAAGGGAGTGGGCCTCAAACATCTGGAGTTCAGGATGCCTTTCCTTAGGAAATGACCACACCAGGAAGCTCTCATCTGCCATCCTTACATCTCTTCTTCTCTTTCAGGACGAAACTATTGTTCTGTGAACAACGGAGGCTGCACTCATCTCTGTTTAGCAACACCGAACGGTCGCTCCTGCAAATGTCCGAACAACCCGGCGACTGCTGCCTGTGTGGAGAGACCCGCCGAGTACTGAAAGGAACCGGACGAGCCCCAAGTGTCGTCTGCTCAGATGTCCACAAGAAGAAGCCAATCACTATTACTAGATTTAAACTGGCCAAAAAAAGAAACGACATGCAGCTGAAAACTATCGTGCCTTTTATCACTCAGTGTTATCTCTTTACACTTGTTTAATATTTCCCACTTATAGAATTACAACAGAGTTTTGTAGATATAAAACTTTATCATGTTCTTCTCAGTAGGAATGAACTGAGAATAAGGTTCCAGGGACACATAATTTAATGTGAATTTAAAGTCACTGCATGGCAGTCGTGTTTGACTAAAGCATGAAAAGCTAAAAAAGCAATAGAGGAAAAGTTACAGCCTGGATAGCTTCACTGTGTATGGTTGGCAGAAAAGAAATAAACTCGTTTTTTTGTTGGTTTTTTAACAGACTGTGGTGTTTGCTTTTTTATTTATTAGCAACAGCGCCATCATGTGTAACGTGCGAGTAGAATCTTTTTTTTTTAAACTGCTCACCAAAGGTTGGACAGAACTATTTTTGATAACTTTTATACACATTCAGTAAAAAAGGTAATTGAGGGAATTTGTTCGACTTATTAAAAGGAAAGGTGACATTTTTTCTTATTTGTAGAATTTCAAAAGCTTAAGAGAAGAGATGTTTTTTCCTACTAAATTACATATGTATTTTCTGAACGAATAATCTAATGAAGACAAAAATATTCCAGTTGCAAAAGGAAAGTGAAACATCCAATGGAGTACTCGAACGCACCATTTATCCTTAAATGAAATTCCAATGATTGGAAAAAAATTGTCCAACGACGTGTTGTTTTTCTATTCCCTCCTCATTGTCTGTAAGGCAGTTAGCGTTTATTCATTAAGTATTGATGTATTCTAAACAGTTTCGTGTCCTCATTAAATTTAACACGAATTCACTTTGAGTTTTTCTACCTGATCTAAATACAACTCGGAATATTTCAACTAAAGTGTATCCAGAATTTACAACAAAAAGATTTGCAGATTTTGCCTAGTAGTCTATACTGAGGGAAAAACACCCGTGTTAAGGATTGGACGAAAACTAGTATTTGGCTGGCTTTTTATTTTGTCTTAAAACGCAGGTAAATTAAAAAAAATATTCACATTCTAATGTAGCCTTGAAAAGATTTTTGTGTTCCGTTGAAGTGTTTAAATATTCGTTTGTTTGCCGCCTTTCTTAGCAGTTTCGAGACCCTTTCCAAACATGTACGAACGACGGCACGATGCAATGCATTGATTGACCAGCAGCGCATTACACAATGGCTTAAACGAGAAACCTAAACGACTAAAATACTTATACTATTGTGTGAAAGATGTATTAGATTAAATAAATGTGTATTAATGTAACAATATTTACGTTATTTATTTGATTTATTTTTGTTGAAAGGCATCGTGCAGTGCTGTTAAGCTAATCCTACAATTGATCAGTAAAATGAAACTGTCAAAATAAAAGTATTTCGAAAGGTTGAAAGTCTAAATAGAAAGTACTGTGATAAATCTAACACCTATCAGTTATTGTTGATGTTGTGCAGATATGCTAAAAGTAATTATGCTGGTCTGAGTTCCGTCTTAAATCTCCTGGTGCTTTTGATGAAATCCTTTTTTAAACGTAACCGAACAATTACTTATTGAGTACACGTTGTAATCCGTCTAAACAGTATTTGAAAGTTCATACTAATGCAGTACATTAGAAGATTGTGTTTTTAGCCCAATCGAGGCTATTTTTGAGGAACTAACGGATAGACCCCGTGCTTTATTTTGAAAGGATAGTTTTTAAGCGGAAGAGAGTGGCTATGTTTTGCTAGCTTACCGCGGGTCCTGTCATAAACCAACATAGCTAGCTGGCTTTAGTCCTCCAGTTGGAGTCCTTGTTTTGGTTTCGGTCCTGTGGGTCCGACTCGTCAGAGTTTTGGGTTGAAGTTCGGGTGAAAATCCTCACATTTAGTTCAAGGTTCGTTGAAAGTTCGGCGTCAAAACAGGACTGACTGAGCTGTACTGTGTTGTTTAGCTAACCGTTGCATCTCTATTTTTCTGCAGGAGCCTGTTTTTTAAAAGCGGAAAAACCAGCCTAACGGAACCATGAATCTACCATGAGTGGGTCAAGAGAATATTTTGGGCTCGGTTCGGGCTGTCTGGGGCATTTCCAGCCGCCTGGGGGGTTAGAGAGCCCAAAAGGAGATCTCGATACCTCCTAATTTCCTTACTGTCCATTTTATTATTATTGGAGTACCTACCTGCAGGATCGGACGACATGGCTTTTCCACTGGAGACAGACCTGTCCTATGCGTGGGAAAAGTACATGGATTGTAGACTGCAGGGAGCGGATCTGCAGGTAGGATAAGGATGCTCCTGCCAGCCTGTGAGCCAGACTCACCATCCAAACACATTTGCAACGTTAGGAGGGGAAATGCTAAATGGAAATCAGATTCAAGAGAAAGACAGCTTTTTTGATTGTCCACCCTTCATTCATAAAGTTAACTGAAGAGATGCAAACACTTCTACAGCACAATAAGATAACTAAAAGTTTGTCAAATGAAACAATACAAGTGATGCATCCTAACAAAAGCAGGGAAAAAGTTTTTTTTTGTTTTTTTTAAATCATAAACACGGCTAAAGAACATCCAAGTGTTCATCATGGAGCTGGTTCTATGTGTCTGCACCACATGGTTCTGACTCCAGGTTCTGCAATTGTGATTCCTTCTTGCAGATTTTAGAGCCCTACTAGAACCGAAGGTAGTTCTAGTATCTGTGTCCCAAAATAGGAAATATTTTTGGGAATTACTAGCTGTTTAAAGTGGCTTCTATATTAAAGTGGGAGAATGGTCATAAACGGTTCACAGATCCATAAAAATCTGGTCTTACATTAAAAACCAAAAGTTTGCCTGGTCAGAAATCACCCTGTTTCGGAGAGATTCTGTTCCGATTCCAAAAAAGGCTCAAACCCTCCAGTGTTTACACTGTAACCTGAAAGCTTCCAGTTTAAATCTGCGGCTCTAGGTCTTGTTTAAATGGAACAAAAAAAGAACAGAATTACTCGTAGCTTTTACTTTTCTCTCTCAATCTTTTCCTCTTGTTTATCTAAGTTTTAGGATTATTATCATTACCATATAGAATATTATTATTGAAATACCTTTTGAGACAGTTATTGGAAAGATTTGGACTGAATTTAACTAAAATGTTGTTTGATGTGCAATACCCGTATTTTCCGGACTATAAGTCGCTGCGGAGTATAAGTCGCACCCCTTGCCAAACTATGAAAAAAAGGGCAACTTATAGTCCGGAAAATACGGTACTTTGGGTTTAATAAGTCATTTCCAGACAGCTCCAGTTGGCTTTTATGGAAAGGGATTGAATTGATAAAATTTCATACAGACTCACGTCAACATTACAGCTGGTTTATGAGTACGACAGTTGTTCTGTTTGAAAGATAGGACTGTTGTGCAGAGTGTGTATGTGTGTGTGTGTGTGTGTGTGTGTGTGTGGGTGTGTGTGTGTGTGTGTGTGTGTGTGTGTGTGTGTGTGTGGGTGTGTGTGTGTGTGTGTGTGTGTGTGTGTGTGTGTGTGTGTGTGTGGGGGTGTTTGGGGGTGTGTGTGGGGTGGTGGTGGTGGTGGTGGTGGGGGGTCCTTTCTGCAGCAGACTGCTTAAAGCCCACTAGGACTGCATTGGTTAATTCCATTTTATTTATATAGTTCAACATTTACAACAATAGTCGTCTCAATGGGCTTCATACCGGTGATTGTGTAATAAACATGAATCGTAAAGGACATAAAGTCATAGAATTCAATAGCTGATTTTCTAAAGTAAACAAAACTAGACTCCCCTGCTCTTAGACCCTCCTTTGCGGTTACAAATATAGGCGGTGCGTTGCAGCAGCAGCGCTGATGCTGAGTCAGTGCAGAGGTGGCGGCAGGTGTTAACAACACGTTATCTATCATCCACATTATGTAAGAGCCATCAATCTGTGCGTCGTTATATGAGACTTGGGAGGAAAAGTGGTTTTGAAGTCTCTCAGGCCGCTGCGGCTCCGGTCAACCCCCTCCTGTCTGGAAAACAGCAGCAGCCGGATCACAAGATTCAGATTAAGATCAGAAAGGAGAACCTGTTGGTGAGCAGACTCATTCAGGATGTTAAGCATCAAAATCTACTGTCTGCATTTCTGAAGCACACGTAGTTCTTTAAGAAAAAGATAGTTTTTTTAGAGTTGATGGGGCTGTTTTCACGTTTAGAAATAAAATTGTATTTCTAAACTTTGGTTGGTATGACTGAGCGTTCAGAAGCTTTCTTCTCTGTGTGTAACTCCCTTTGTTCCTAAATGTCTTTGCATTTGCTCCTAAACCTGTTAGCGCTGCAGCGAGTCTGTATTGGTGTGGAAATGACGCACAGAGATGGTTTAGTGAGCAGGCTGGCTCTTTTCATTCTGTTTACATGCCAGCTTTTCCCCCCTGACTCAGCCTGGGACAGCTTGCAGCTCTCACATGGCTGATGTTGCACTACCTGGAAAGATGTTTTCTTTTTGTTTAAAGCACATAAAACCTGTCAGCTTGTTCCTGCTGGAGGCTTCAAAACACTTGAGTGAGGAAAACCTCATCCAGATTGTGTATTTATGAATGTGATGAGGACAATAAGGGAAGATAAGCACATTTATTACTCTGGCAGTTTGTTTTATTAATGTTGGGGTTCCAAAAAGTAGTGACACAAACTTTAAAACATTTGACAGAAGAAGGGCTCAACAAAGCAGACAAAGTTTTTTTTAAACCAAAAAACAGTAAAACTTCAATCATATCTTGATAAAAAATGATATAAACGGTTCTTAAAATGGAATAAATCTGATCTTTAGGATCATCTTTGTTGTTCTTTAGCGTACGTTGGGTTTGTTTTACGTTTAAGCTGCTAACTTCTCTTCTCTTTGGACCTTTTTTTCTGAGATTCAATTGTAATTATTTAGGATTTTAAAGTGGGAAAATATCTAAAGAGTTTAAACAGATGCAATGACGCCACGATGCCATTTAGATGCGAAAAACTATAAAATATCTACCATGAAGTCTTGATTGTGCCAAAAAAAGATCAAATTTTAGATTTAGATCGCAAAAGTTCTTAGGGAAGAAAAAAACAAGAATTTATTATTGTTTATTTGCTTGTTTTGGGGGGTTTTATCTAGAAGGGCGACTGTTTTATGACAGTACAGATTTAATAATTTTTTCTGGTCACACCTGAGAGGAAATGTGGAAAAGGCAGAATTTGACTGCAGGTTTCTGTTCGACTTCTCTGAAATCCTGTCTTTAGAGGCATGCCCTTTGTTTTTACTCACTCATTGATCAGCTGAATGCGTCTTTCTGGACACCTTTTCTTGCTAACAATCACAAATGTGAACAGACGTATGTCTTCCTGCACGCCTGCCCTCCGTGTCCTGCTTCACCTCTGTAATGACATTTCTGAACCTTGCTGTGGGATTTTCGGTCACTTCCTCGCAGCACAATGAACAAGACCTTCATTACTGAGTGGCTACGCCTGACCTCGGCGTTACCCTCTTTTTAGGACATTCTCTTAAGAAAAAGCAGAAATGACCTCAAGGAGTCTTTCTTCCTTAAGTATTTTTGGAGCCAAACGAAAGAATGTTCTGGGTGAACCATCCTCCAACGGGCAATACACAAGTTTTCTAGCATCATTTAAGAAATGTTAATAATTTTGACAATTATCATCAGCAGCATAATCTCAAATCAATGCTCAAAGCAGAGTAAAAGCAGCATAAAATGCCCCTTTAAAGTGAGATTATGGAGCTGTGAGTCCACTAACTCCTCTGACGTTTACTGAGGTCACTTGGACCTTTTTCCTGAGCAGTTATCTCTCTGAAGTTTGTGGTGCCACATTTCATCCTTGGTTTCGCCAAACTCGTCTCAGCTCTTCCTCAATTATCTGCAGTTGACCCAGTGAACTCTGGCATCCTTCTTAGAGGAAGAGTGAAGAATAACAGCTTGTTTGAGCTCAAACCTTAAAGTCCCACTCCGATCATCTTCTGATCTACAGTTTGGCAAATGAGTGTTTAGTCGGCCACCAATTGTGCAAGTTCTCCTACCTGAAAAGAGGAGAGAGGCCTGTAGTTTTCCTCATAGGTTAACCTCAACCATGACAGACAAAATGAGAAATAATCCAGAAAATCACATTGCCTGATTTAAAAAAAATAATTTATTTGTAAATTATGGTGGAAAATAAGTATTTGGTCAACAGCAAAAGTTCAACTCAATACTTTATGTACCGTTTGTTGGCAATGACAGCAGTCAAACGTTTTCTGTAAGTCTTCAAAAGGTTTTCACAAACTATTTTGGTCCATTCCTCCATGTAGATCTCCTCCAGAGCAGTGATGACTTAGGGCTCTCGCTGGGCAACACAGATGTTGACATCTGGAGACTGGCTAGACCCCTCCAGGAGCTTGAAATGCTCCTTATGAAGTCCCTCCTTCGTTACCCGGGCAACGTGTGTTTGGGATGGTTGTCATGCTGAAAGACCCAGCCATGGTACATCTTCAATGCTGATGGAGGGAGGTTTTCACTCCAAATCTGCCCATACATGGCTCCATTCATTCTTTCCTTTACACGGATCAGTCGTCCTGGTCCCTTTGCTGAAAAACGGCCCCAAACTATGATACTTCCACCCCCATGCTTTACTGTAGGTCTGGTGTTCTTTGGATGCAGCTCAGCATTCTTTCTCCTCCAAACATGATGAGTAGAGTTCTTCCTAAAAAGTTTATTGTGGTTTCATCCGACCATAGGACATTCTCCCAATCTTCTTCTGGATCCTCCAAATGCTCTCTAGCAGACTGTAGACGGTTCTGCACATGTACCGGCTTTAGCAGGGGGACACGTCTGGCCCTGCAGGGTTTGAGTCCCTGGTGGTGTAGCGAGTTCCTGATGGTAGCTTAATTTTCTTTATACATGTCCTCTGTCATCAGAGAAATGCCACAAGAACATGTTAAAAACACAAAAAACCTTCATTTAATCTGAGTTAGTCTTTAAATATTCCCTGGTTTGGATTGTCCTAACTGATGGCATCACTGTGGTTTTAGGACGAATCAAAGGAAAATTAGTAAAAGAGAATTTTTGTGTTTGATTTTTTTCAGTCACTGACTTGAAACATGAGGAAAACATTATGTTTTAAGGCTTAAATGAGGCTCCAGTATAATAGTCTTACTGATGTTAAGCCTCTCCTGCATTCTTTAGAGGTTCTTTCGTTTTTTTTGTGCTTTCTGCTGCCAACCTTTTCACAGCTCAACCGTTTTCTCTGGTTTTCAGTTTGGTTAAAGGCCTTTTTGGGGGCAGCTCTCTTGCTGCTTTTTGTTGAGTTTCAGTATGAAGTAAGAGGATGTTTCCAAACGCAAAGTTGAGGCGATGAAGCACTTCACTTTTTCAGTCTCTTTGTAGATGGGCTTCGGCTGCATCTTCTCTCCAGGTTCTGCTTGACTCACCTGTTGCTTTTAGTCCAAGTCAGTTTACAGTTAAAGACAGATGACAGCAGGATTCATCTGACGTTTGTCGGGTTGCATTTCTTCAGGACTCAGCTTGTAAGTATGAATGAAGATTGGAGAATCGGTCGTGTCTTCTGATAGAATCTCATTGACTTTTGCAGATGTTGCTGCATAAAGACCATGAGTTTGTCTCGCTCCTCGGTGTTACTTCCTGTTTGCACATTGATTTCTCCATGAGCGTAAAATACATGAAGCTTAATGCTCATGCTTCCATTTGTGCGTCTTTTCTGTGTGGTTTTGAAGCTGCATTCATCATCTCCACTCGTTCTTCACACCCGGTCATGATGTTGCATAATATCCCTTAGTTTCTGGCTTGTAGGTTGCAGGCGTAAAAACTGTGAACTAAAAAAAAAACAACGTGCACCCACCAAGTGACCAGAAAATACGTGCAGAGCAAGTCCCCCCCCATAGTGAAAAAGGTAGTATTGTGAATTTAGTTTTACCTTCTCTTTCATATCCATAGTTATTCTGCAAGTTACATTTTAAGGTTGAATAAAATTCCAAACTTTAGTTTGCCCAAGGGCAGCCAGAGTTCTTGGTTCAAAACAGAATCCTATGAAACGCCATTGAATTAAATTGTGGGGGAAGTGAATCATTGCATCCCTAATGTTTGCATACGTTTGCTTCAAAAGTGTCAAACACACATGTCCTATCGTTTTATGACGTCACATAAGGTTTAGAGTAAACTAACTGAAAGCTTCGTCTTCATTTTTACTTGCTTGATAACAAATTAAAAAGCGGGACCCAAAAATGGAGGTCTGAGCCCAACGCCGGTGAAAAGTGAACCGTTGGTGTCTGGTTTCCACAGAGGCCGTTCCTCTCTGAAGACCCCTGCATGTGAGACAAGGTTTGCAGATTTGATATGATTAAAACCTTGTCTAAATTGGAAGAAGGATGTAGGAATTACAGCAGTTTCATTGGAAAAACATTTGTTTGGAGGCCAGTTTTGGCTCAGAAGACATTGTTTTGTTGCTATTTTTGGGCCGTAAATTCACAAAATGCAGTCAACCACATTAATCATAGATGTTTTTTTATTAGTAATTCTTTTTTGTAGACTTATAATGTTAGGATATTATTGACCTGAGGAGACAACGTTTTCTTTCACTTGTCTTTGAGCCTCAGAGTTTTCCTCTCACATCTGCATTTATTGTTCCTCCTGCAGTTTCAGCCGAACTCTTGCTCTGGTCTCCAGGGCCGTTCCACACGATTGGCCGATTAGATAAATAATTCATGTCTTTTTTTTTTTGTTCAAAGCTCAGCTGCTGCAGCAGCTCAGTTTTTTCCATCCTGTAGCAAGTTAGCGAGTGAGACGTCTGTGAAAAAAAGCCCTCAGAGCAACAGGCGGAGGATGCCAGAGCTGAGGGTTGTGGTTGAAACCTTACCTAGTAATGTCTTGTACTTCCTGTCAGTGTCATGAACTAAAGAAAAGGACGCTCTCATTTCCCAAATGGGGGGTAAAGAGCTTTTGATTTGAAAAGCTCAGGGCTGATGCCAGCGGAAAACCCAAACATGAAGCTTTTTTGACTCTTTGAGCACAACGTGAAGTTATTTTTGCGTTTGAAGCAACTCGGATGTATGACTCATAGTTTGTGAGGAAATGTGCGGCATTAGGGGCTCCTCATGATGCTCATCACGTCAAATTGGATCAGAGGGGATCTGAATGGCAAAACAACATTACATAAGCGATGCCTCATGTTTAGGCTCAGAACACACGGCTGCCAAGCAGTAGACCACCTGAATACCACCTGTCAAACTCATGACCAGATGTCCCATGATTCATTGTACCATGCCTTTTCATCATCTCAGACAGTCTGTGTGTGATTTCTTTTTTTTTTTTTTTAAATAAAGTTTTCCTCGCTGGTCATCGCAGAGGAATACATCCACTGAGCGAAGTGAACAGCAGATTTCTGTGCTTAGCTGCATTTGGAGGAGAAAGTCACCTGTTTTACATAAGCTCTCATTTTTATCTATTTTATGTTTTTAATGTTGACATTTTTATTGTAAATGTAATTTATTGTTTCCCCCTAGCCAGGAGTCCCTTGAAAAGGAGATTCTTAATCTCAATGGGACAATTCCTGGGTAAATAAAGGTTAAATAAAAAATGAAAAAAATTGTTTGCACCGACAGCCTCGGGGTTATCGCATCCCGGTGGCTGCTGTGCGCTGAGGTCATGGTAATATTGAATTAGAGGGGGAAAAAACTAAACTACGGCTGTGAAAACGTCTGTTTTCTTAACCATTAAGTCCCCCCCTCTGAGGAGCACAAGCGTAACAGGAGTACACAGAAACAAGAGACTCACCTTATGTGGTTTATTTAATATCCTGTGTTCACAGCTCCTCTGCCAGCCAGGGGATTATTTATTCAACCAGTGCAGGCAACCGTGTAGCTTGGATGTGCTGCCACTCACTTTCCCCTCTTTATTTCTGCTCTCATCTGCTGGTCAGTTGGGTTTTTTCAGCTTTTTATTCCTGTTCTTTTGACTTTTGTCCCTGTCTTTTCTCATCCATCCATTTCTGTTTCTGTGTATGAAAGTCCAGCTCCTGACGTGGTGTGACCTTCCTCACCTTCCTCACCTTCCTCCCGCTCTCATCCCTATTTCAGTCTCTGCTGTTGAAGTCTGTCCCTCTTTGCCCCCCCCCTGGTGAGTTAACACGCAGTTAACATGCACCCTCCTTATGAAAAATCAGGAATTTCTTTATTTGTCTGTCTCTGCAATCAGAAAGGAAGCCACAAAAATGAGTTTTTCTAGCTGTAAACGAGCCAATGTGTGTCAGAATATTGTGCCACAGAGTTTATGAGCTTTATGAACATTCTACTCCTTAAAACGTTTTTTTAACCTGTTGCTTTACTGCCATGGAGTTTTAGGGCCACAAAAAAAAAGTAAAATCACAAGATTTTAAGTTGTAAAGTTACAATCAGAAAGGTTGTTAATTAATGAGAAAAAAAATCGTAATGTTACAAGATTTTTTTCTAGTAAATTTGCGACTTAAAATCTCGTTATTTAACAGTTATGACTTTCTTTCTCGTTATAAAAAAAAAAAATTCTTTTGTAAACTGGCCCTAAAACTCCGTCGTACTAAAAAAATAAAATAGTGACACTATTCTTTAATGACTTATTTAAAAAAATTGTAATTTGAAAGTTTATTTTGCTGTAAGTTTAATTTAAGAAGCTTTTAATTTTCATAAAATAAAAATAAAAAGGTCATTATATTTTCTATATTCATTATCTTTATCTCTTCTACAGTTTGTAATCCCTTCATCAGATGGATTTCTTAGACGGCTTTCGTCTCCATTTCGCTGTTAAACGGCTAAAACCTCGTCTCTTGTTAATAACATCATAAAGCCTTCTGGTCACGAGGGCCACATTTCTGGTTTTCTCTGCTTCAGTCTCCTAAAAAAGTCAGATGGAAATGAAAATCTGTTCATAAATCCAACTGCAAAAGGATTTGAAACAGCAGAGAGGTGACAGATGAAAACAGAAGAAAAAATTACTTTTTTAAACCTATAAAGTGTTTCGATTCTTCTATTAGACATTGCATTTCCAAATAAAGGAAATGCAAATACCGTATATAATTCATTATTGAATACCTTACACTTATGTTGCCTCACTTTTGTAAGGAAAAAAAAGTGACTTTTTAACATTTTTTATTTTAAGTTCATGTTTAGATTCTGTTCTGTGTTACATATTTAAAAACATTTTTAAAGCTATTCAGCGTTCAGAAATGCTCACAACTAAATTTTTGCGTTTTCATGTCAAGATTTTCCTACGTCATAAAATGATGCTTAAAATTGATCCGTTGGAATTCAGTTGGGAACATTTATTGTTTTTTTTAACCATCAAAAAACAATGTAAACAAGGAAATTCTTAAAATATGAAGGTTGTTTAACCAGACAGTGCTGTGCCAGAATGAGCTGAGAGTTTACCCCTCCCATTTTAAAACGACTACCTTGGAAATGTTTGCTGTGTTTGTTTGACGACGTTTACCCCTGAAACAGGAAGTCACTAACAGGACATTTGTTTGGTTTTCAACCATCAACTCTACAGTTGACTAACCCCCTCGATTCCGTGGTTTAGGTTCTTGATTCAGTTCATCCTAAATAAATGGATGTCAGCTTAAACCCATTAAGACCTGCTTTATTTTATTGTTCTTGACTAAATTGTTGGAGAATTTACAATCTTAAAAACTTCAACGTTTCCTTGGTTTGATCAGATAGCTCTCTAAATTCTAAATTAATTTTATTTATATAACACCTTTCATGACAAGAAAGACAGCTCAAGGTGCTGTACGTAAAAACAAAATCAAATGCAATAAAATACAATAAAATACATTAAATCAGCCCCGCACAATAAAATACACAAAGACAAACACTAGTGGGGAGAAAAAAAAATTAAAATAAAGAGAAACGAGAAGGCCTGTCCTCCTATTGGCAGGGGTGTCAGTATAGACCCAAACACCCCAGCCGAGGGGGAGAAAACACTCAGTCTAATTTGAAATAAAAAAAATATGTGTTAAAATATCATGAAAAGTATACAAGTAAAATTCTAGATTAAACATTTATGTATATGATAAAATGTCATAAAATACAAGAGTAAAAATTCTAGATTAAGTAAATAAAATGATGTGATAAAACATCATAAAACTTAAAAAGAATGAAGAATAAATATATATGTGATAAAATATCATAAAATATAAGAGCATAAAATAGTAGATTAAACAAGTAAAATGCTATAATAATCTAATAAAACATCATAAAACATAAAAAGACATTTTTCTTTAGTTTCGTTTCAGGAAAGCTAGGTGTTTAATTCTTTATGGTTCGATGGATTGAGGGCGGGTTTTATTGACTCAGTCTGAATGCAGCGGCTTCCTCTGCAGGTCAGAGTGTTTGCGATGGGATTTTTGCTCTGCGGCTCCTAATCTTTGGCTTTTTAGGACGGCTGCATCGGTGTTTCCTGAACGAATCCCTTCAGTGGTGTCAGATTAACCGACGTGCAGAGTAAAGTCCTGTGGAGCGTGAAGGCCATTAGATCACAGGTGTAGTGACCCATGCGTCCATCAAAAAGGTATTAACCACAGTTGTCCTTCCTGACGTTCCAAACAGGAAGTACCCTCTGGATCCAAAGAACCAAAAAAGACTTCTATAGAGAAATAGTTACTCAGTTGTTCGATCAGTCAGAAGAACCATTTTTGCTCTGATACCTTTTTTTAACATCTCATTGACATTTTTCAATTTATAAACTGACCAATCAGATGCCTCAACATAAGTAGGCGGAGCCTGCTGGCCCTCACGTCCAACGTTCAAAACAGATTATGGCTGTGTCCGAAATCCTTCTCTGCTCATTACGTATTGCACTCTACAGCGCGTTCACCATTCTGTAGAGCAGTGTTTTCCAACCAGTGTGGCGTGGGAGATGGTCAAGTGTGCCGTGGGAAATTCCCCTCATTAACTGATCTAAAAACATTTCCCATCTCCAGGAAATCAGCTCTTTGTTCATCCAAACAGGCCCTGAGAACACTGAGTAGTTAGGAATATGAAAGATCATAAAATTATTTTTTCTTTGTGTTTATTTGATTCAGTTAAAGACATTTTGATAAGAATGACGGTACCGCGATTTAGCTGCAGCTAAAGCTGTTTGCGGCAAAGTCCCGCCCCTTTAACTGTCTCCACCAATCATTCTTGAAGGCTTAATCACACATCAGTCTGACCAATCAGAAGTGGTTAAAGTCTTCACTTCCTTGTTCCAATTTAGCTCATAAAGTCTCTCACTTCTAACAAAACTACCAGCCAAACCTCGTCTTTAGCGGTGTAGCTTTCCACAGAATCCTGTGTCAGACCGTGGAACAAGTGAACAAAACATTGAAGCTCAGAGACGCTAATCTTTCTGTCCTTTTGCGGCAGTTTTCACACTACATCTCCCATGATGCATTGGGTTAAAGGGACAGCGTCTTAGCGTACAATGAGTCGTCCTAAAACGTCTTGAAACCACAACAAACACATATCAAACCGTTTATGAATTTTCTAACTTAACTTTAATTTCATCCTTTAGAAAAAAGGATTAAATTTCTGATTTCTGAGAGATTTTTCTGTGAGATTGCGGGGGGGGGGGGGGGCTGTCGATCAATACAGACTGAGTTTTTTTTTTTTGGATGCTGGTGTGCCGCGGGGTCTTTGTCAAGGTTAAAGTGTGCCGTGGCTCAAAATCGGTTGAAAAACACTGCTGTAGAGCTGTCAGAATCTACAATTCCAAAATCCAGTGCCCTAGAAATTTCCCAGAAGTCTCTGCGAAAAACCAGTGTGCATAGATGCTCACTAGATCGGTGAATATAGACCACAATGCATTGCGTTTGAAATATTTCTGTGAAAAAATTGTATTTCAATGTATTGTTTAAATAAACCATCAATGTTTTCATCGTCACAACAATGTGGATTCATAAATGATTGTTGCAAAACGCTCATATCAATGAGATTTTTCACTTTGTGAAATCGATGAGGTTATATTTGACGTTTAAAAAAAAAAAAAGGAAAAAGTAGTCAGCGTGGTGCCTGAGTTGCTTTTAAAATCCAGGGCACTACATAGTCCCACTCTAGTTTTTTAGTAGTTAGGGTGGGAATTTGGACACAGCCTTTGTGTAGCGCGCTTTTAAGTGGTAGGGGTGTGGACTTCCAACAAGCCCACTCCTGATTGGAGAGAGTGGTTGCCATAGAAACGTCAACTGATTCAGACCAATCACGGCTTACTGATGACGTCTGGCTCCAACATGGCCTCACAGTCCACGGGTTTGACACGCAATGCCAGGATTCAAACCAGGAATTTGAATGAAGGTGTTTTATTTTCTCACTTTTTAATTTTTACATAAATACCATTTTCCAAAAAATATGTAGACTCTGAAGTCTTTACATGTAGGAACTCTACACGATGTCCTCACTGTAACGCCTTTCTGCATACGTTTTGGAGAATACATCATCAGTGGGGGATTACAACATATTCCTCCAAAGTTTTTGCTTGCAATGAGATTGAATGATCTTGCTGCTGTGAAAGCACAGTTTAGTGGACATATTCAAACGCCTTCAGCTAATGCATTACAGCATTAAGTTGTGAGAAGAGGCTGTGAGTTTCTCTCCGAGTTTTCCTCAAAAGCACAAAACACTTGAATTAAATGAAAACGTAGATCTGAATAGTAGAGTCCGAGTCACAATCAGAGATTACAATAAAAGTTCAGTCTTGTGTGGTCTTAGCAGAAATGTTTCTCACAAAATGAACACTTTCAAAACTGACATTTTTGGTGTTGTTCTAACATTTCTAACAGAAAAGTGTCGTAATAACAGGTCATCACATGAGAAGGGAATTACTTTGTGTAGCACTGGTTTTATTTCACTTCCTCTACACTTTGGCACTGTAATAATGATTTTGCTGCTGTTGTTTGTGTTGTTTTCCCCCCAGATCAGCCTTCAGAGTCTGGAGAGTTTCCTCTGTCTCTTTCACTACGTGCAGCATCATCCCACTCTCAGCTCCAAAGATGCTCTGAGGTTCTGGTAAGGGCGCCGTTCGTTCTATCATGGACTTATCTCTGGAGCAAAGATCAAATCTGTTCATGTAGGGTAGTTCATCACGGCAGCGCCACAAGCTGGAAACACGAGGGTGAAATGCAGGTCCATGTAAATTACAACATATTAAGAGATCTGTGGTTCCAAAAAGCTATAAAATGTTTAAATGGTGGAAATTTGGCTGATTTCAAGAAGATAGTTGACTTTTTGTTAATTAAGAAAAAAAATCATTTCAAGTGACCTTTTTATTATTCTGTAAAATAAATATCCTTCATCAATAGATATTTTCAATTGTAGATAGACAATAGATAGAAGAATAGGCTTTTTGCTGACTCAACGTACTTTTGCCACAATAAACACAAACAAATAAAAGGATTAAAAAAACATTCATAAAAATATAAAAATCAATGATATAAAAGTATAAAAACAATGACATAATAGTATAAAAACCATGACCTAAAAATATAAAACTGACATAAAAGTACGTATAAAAAACCATGACCTAAAAGTAAAGTAAAGTATGATGTAACAGTATAAAAAACAATGACATAATAGTATAAAAACCATGACATTAAAGTATAAAAAACAATGACATAAAAGTGTAAAACAACCAAGTATCATAACTTAATAAACCGTAATAGACCGTACCAAAACTTCCAAAAGGGGGGTGGGGGGGATTGTATGTAAAAGTGCTGTACCTTACATTGGTGAGAGTTGAGGTGATTTTGCTCATTGAAATGTTAAGACGATAAATAAAACCATAGATCAAATGTCTTAACAAAGCTTGGAGAGTATTAACCTTTTTCAGCAACAAACAACCGTTTGCGCTGCACCACTGTTGCTGTTTTAAGAGACATCATTTTCTTCACATTTGTCTTCATTCAAAGCATCAAAGTTGTATTGTCAGGCCTCTTTAATTGTGCATAAAGTTTTTTTTTTTTTACCAGTCTTTGTTTCTGTGTGTTGTTTGGGATCACAGTTGTGTTTTCACTGAAAGCACCCTCATTGATCGACGTCTTAGCTTTGCAGTCCCTCTGTGTGTGTTCGTCGTGTGTAGTACAACCACACACAGCAGATAAACACTGTCTCTACAGCATCACTGCTCCTCAGCCTCCATTCGACATGCATTCTGCAGACACAACTGTGTCATTCTAGCTCTACGCCGCCTCTTATCTAACACTTTAGCATCACAAAAAACCCAAGAAAACGAACTCCAGTGCAACAAAGTCACCTCTGCAGACAACTTGACTGCTGTGGGATCCTTCAAGTGAGTGGAGGGAGAGGAGAAATGTTTGAATCCATAGCAGAAGAATGTGTTTATCTCTGTTTACTCTAATCGTTGTCTTGTGCTAGAAATGAAAGGACAGCTAGGTCAAAGCTGCCGAAGCGATCAGGAGAAAATAGTTAAAGTGATTGATCAGCTGAGACTGTCTGAGAGGAAAAAACAACAAAGGTTTACGCCCACTTTTTTTTCTTTATCATTGTCAGTGCTTTTAATATTTCAGGAAAACTGATTTAAACATTACAGTAAATGTTTAATTAAAAACTATTTTCCTTTTTCTATTTGTCTTTCTTTGAATCTGATTTATCGTGTGTTTCATTCTATTAGGATGAAAACGTAGTTTGGGGGGTTCGATTAAATCTGGCTCTGTTGTGTTTCCGTTTGTCCTCATGTTAAGTGGTGACAAACGACGGAAATCAAAGGCAAAACGTTTTAAAGTTTGGACCAAAAGTCTAGAACAGAGATCTTTTCTGCTGCTGCATTATGTTTTTTAGAATCGGTTCCATTTTCTGCTGTTTTTCAAACATACCAGTTCGATTGGTGCATGAAAAAGGAAAGTTGTCTTGTGTACAAACTTTCATATTGAGCTTTTATTTGTAGCGTAACTCTTCATCATATTGGAATAACTAAAACATACTTTTCAATACATGTTTTTGGAAGGAAAGATGTTTCCTGGCATTTACACTAACATACATGAGATTCAGTCAGGCCGTGAGAAATTCTGCCAGCATGGTGCTGATATGTTTGCAATGTCGTGATCAAACCTCCTGATGTTATTTTTCTGCTCTTTGTGTCGAGTTTGGAGACGACCTCATTCGTGAAGCGGTGCTTTATAAACAAACTGCACTGACCTGAACCACAGACGCAGAGAAGGTTTAGAAATAGCCTGAAACCTTGATGACAATCGCAGAGCAGGAAGTTAAACGTGCTGACGATTAAATCGAAATTTACTCACTTAATATTTATCTTTATAAACAATACATACCACTACTTTGTCCGAATTCTCTCCCCGGTTGGAGTATTGAAACCGGAAACCAGGCTTCATAGTTGGGGAAAAAAAACTAGTGAGCACAAAATGTAGGTCACTGGATATTCGTGATAGTTTTCTTCAGGGTTTTATGGTGTAGTGGGGGAATTCAGACACATTTAATAATCTGAAGCTATGATGGAGGATAAGAGTTACCATAAGAGAAAAAAAGGATGAGTTTATGTTGCAAAGTTATGACAAAAAAGCTATATAATTATGAGAAAAAGTCCACATTTGAAGTTGTATAAATGAAGTTGTAAAATTATTAGGAGAGAAAAAAGCAATAATTGAGGGAATAAAGTTGTAAAATTATTGGAAATGTTGGGAAATTAAGAAAAAAATGCCAAATTTTTACATGAATAAAGTTGTGGTTCGGTTAGAAATAATAAAAAAAGATTTTGACAGTAAAGTTAAAAAATAGTGAGAAAAAAGTCTAAATTTTATGAGAACAAAGTTGCACAATTATTAGAAAAATGTTAAGATTTTACAAGAATAAATTTGTAAAATTATTTAAAATAAACCAAAACTTCGACAATGAAATTATGAGAAACAAAAAGATTGCACAATTAAAAAATTGTAGATTTATAAGTTAAAGTTGTGTTTTGAAAAAGAAAACATTTTTTAAAAATAAAGTAGTAATTTCATGAAAAATTAATAAAATAAAGTTAAATGTAAAAGGAAAGTGTATTTAGCTGGATCCTTTATGAGTTTGATGTCTGTCCAGTTTCTTTGAATTGTCTGCAACTTAAGCTAAACAGATAATTTTTGATTTATTAAAACATTTTAAAAGCTAAAAATAACATTATATTTTTGAAAAAGCATGACTTTTGCTTGTAAAATTTGGACTTTAGAGACTTAAATGTATGGCTTGTACTTTGTTGAATCTGTTTTTATAATTGTACGACTTATACTTTCATGCATTTGTGCCACAGAAAATGGGGCATGAAAGAAAACAAAATCGAACTCTGGTTCCACGCTTGTTTCTTTTTTTCTGCTTTAGCTGCTTTTACAGTAATTGCATAACAAAATTCTAAACTAGGAAACATCAAAAAATGTTTTCATCATCAGTTATGGCCAAAATATTTCCCAGTCCGTACCCTCAAAGCTTCTCAGACGTTTCTGCAGCAGTCTCAGTCTTATTCTGACCCTTCCAGTTTCATCAATAATGTAGAGAATTGGCTCCTTCTCATCTATCAGAGGTGCATCTTGTATCTTTACTTTAGCCGCTGAGGAGATGTGAGAACATTCATGGTGTTCCTGTAGTCTGTTAGTGCGCTCCGAGGTTCTCCACGCGCCTCAAAACCCGTCAATAGAACGATAGCAGTCCGTTTTTATTCGGAAGCTTTGTGGACTCACTGAAAGCCAGCATCAGAATAACAAATGGCATTTTAAAGAAAGGACTTGGATATGTTTCCTGACAAAAGTTTATGAGGGAGTGTTGACTGTGAGAATTATGTGTATGATTCGTAAACGTAATTAGCTTTTTTTTTTTTTTTTTTTTAAATATCCAGCTGATATTCTGAGTGAGAACTGTAAAGATTAAAGGTGGAAACTGCTCAACTTGGAGAAACACAAACACAACTGGCAAAAGACGATAAAATACAGAAGAAAATATTTAGATTAAAAGGCTTTTTTTCTCTGCATAAAAACATCTGACCTCTCCACTAAAAATTGGGCAAGAAAAGTTGGTTGATTGTACAAAGTTTGAATGAAATCAGCTTTAGATCAAAGAAAAGTCCCCTTGTGTTTAAGTTTGAAGTTTAGACAATTTCCCATTAGGATATTTTTGCATTAAAGACAGCCCTCTTTGGTTGTAGTGGGGAGTACAAAGGCGGCGTCTGTGGAGGAGGTCTTGCACGGGGCAGCGGGTGCTCGCCGTATTCCCAAGACCAGGCCTCGTACCATGTGACATCACATGCTTTCATGTGATACGCTGATCTGCTGCGAATCTGGACAGTTTCCATTTGAAATTCCAATTTAATGGAATTTGTGCTGTGGGACAGAGAATTCAGTCAGGAGTCATGTGAGGAAGTGTGCAGATGCAGCTTGCAGAACTGGTTCCAAGTTAAGCCGAGATGTCTGGGAGAAAACCGTTAGGTAAGACGACATGCTCTGTTTTGGTTCGGAGGTTGTAGATTTCATTGGTTTTATTCCGCATCTGAGTTTTATGATAGAATGAGAGAAAAGTGTTTGAAAATCAAATGTGTATGAAGTTGGGGAATACGTTTGATTTGGATTTGTTTCTGAAACCATGTCCTCTAATCTTCCGTCGGTCCATCTGTTGCAGGATGAGCTTCAGTTGCATGTTTTGGATTGAGGCAGCAAGCAAACGTATGGTGGATGCAAACTTAAACATGGCAGCCTCAACTTGATCTTGAAGGCATGCTCCTTAATATGCAGCTTTTGTTGGTTTTAAATAAACAGTCAACATTTTCTTTTTCTATTTTATCTTTGGGGATTTATTTATTTTTAACAAGAACCTTTTGTGGGGTCTTTTTTAATTGAGTTGACTGTTGTATGTTCCTCACACTGTGTGAGTTTTCTTTTAGCGTGTTTTGCTCTTCATTAGTCATGACTGTCCAAACAACATCAACACAAAAAGGATGCCAACAGGATTCAGTGGAAGTCTCATTAGTTTCTTTAAACGGAAGATCCATAACGAATTTTTAAGCTTTTAGTAGCATTCGTGCAGCATTGCATTGTTTGTGATTGTGCACACATGGGTGTGATCGGTTTTACTGTAAAGCCTCAGTCACACACACACACACACACACCCATTCAGGTGCTGCAGGTTTGTGGGTTGTCTGTAGGGAGGAGCGACTGTATCTTCAGGGGAGCGCAGGGGTGTGTTAGTTTCCTTGAGGCTCTTAAGGGGACGTCTTGAAAAAGGAGCATACCATTATCATGCCTGTGGTAAGTGTATCATCAAGAATTCGTGAGGCTTATGTCACGAACATTTGACCAATAGTCGATGCTGTCGTACTGGACCCTTATACCACACTCCAGTCGTTAGTAAGTTACGAGTACTGGCTCCCTACTGTGCGCAAATGTTGCACGTGTGTAGGTGATGGGTAAATGCCAGTAGGACGCCCGTAGGATGTCCACACACTACACTTGTCATTTTTAACGTTCAGACTGCATGCAAGGGGCGTGCACCTATGTCGTGAACAGCACTAACGTGAAAATCCCTATGACACCTCTGCATCTCCCCTGCTTAACCCTCACTTACCCTTGCGTTTTGTATAATGCTACCTTTAAGAATGTGCTTTTAGCAAATGGTGTTCACCTGGACTGTCGCTACCCGATACTAGCGCGTGTACCTATAGTTGGAAAACGTTTGGTGCAAAATGTCAAAGCAAGTGAAATCTGGTGAATCTTGTTCTAGGCTTTTTCTTTCACAGCTCTATTGCGATATTTGAAAGACTAGAATTTTAGCCGGGCACCAACCGCAATTATTCATTTCTCCTCCATGATCAATTTTGAAACAGTTGGCACTTCTGTGAATCAAAAAGGATGCCATCCATATGTCACCACCAAAACCGAATCCTGATTGGTCAAAGTTTAACCTGTTGTTTTTTATGTAGAGTCCGAAAACGGTCTTAAAAATCTGTGCGACTAGAGAATGCGAAAGCTTTGAACGCGAGTGCTCGAAACATGCACATGTATGCGTTTACATACAGACTTTTCCTTAGAACGTGCGTTTCCGTGGGCAGCGTGAACGTAGCTCAGGTGTACGCTGCGACCTGCCGACCAGCATGCCTGTAGAAAAAATGTACTTAAGCGTTTCGGCTGTACGGGTCACCAAGCGGCCTACGACCTGCACCTGCATATTCCGTACAGTTTTGATCATTTTCCACCCACAGGCAGTCCGCTTCCACCAGTTGTGATCAAGATCTAAGATGATTTCTTCTTGTGCTTGTGTTGTAGCTCAGACATGAGTGGGGCCAGTAACACACTGGCAAGAGAGTTCCTGACGGATGTTCATCAGCTGTGCAGCGCTGTGGCTCAGAGGGTGGAGGCTCGAGAGGAGGATGAGGAAGAAAGCCACATGGTGGCACTTGGGGAATACCTAGTGAGGGGGCGGGGCTACCTTTTGCTCAGCACCCTTGATGCAATCATCGATCAGGTAAGGAATAGCCAATCATCTTCTTTTACTCAAGTTTTTGCCACCAAACTAGACTAAACTTTTATTTTTAAAAGCAGAACTTACTGACTGTGTTGGAAGTCTTTGAATCTTAAAGGATATAAGTCTCTTAATGTATACATTTTTTCCCGCCAAACATTTAACGTTTTGAGTTTTTGAACGTCTCAGAGTGTCTTCACAGAGAAGATGAGCTTGTGACCAAACTGTTCCAAACTGGCAGAAAGAAATGGGATTTAAAAACGGAAAAGTGAAACGTAAACACAAAAAGAAAGAAAGACATGAGTGAGCTAAAGACCAAACAAAAACAAGGATTGCATCGTGTAGGACTTCAATTATTCTTTCTCTCGTTGCTTTGCCCCTCCCTCATAATTCCTGGCCAATGACTGAAGTGATATTTAGTCACGTCATTTGGTTCACAAGCTTTGGTTCGGAACAAAAGTGTTCGCTGCATGGCGATCTGAATATAGACCAAACGCATAGATCAGGACTCTATCGTCACCAAACTGAACGGACTCGTTTCAGATTAACGGACTTTTCTGGTCTGAATACACTCTTAGTTTACCTCACTGGATAAATATGGAAGCTCATCATAACTAATAAAGAGATCGCTGGCCCTTAAAATGAAGGTCTAGGTTCTATTATAAGGTAATCATGGCGTGGTACTGTGACAATGTGGATCAAAGACTAAAAGTAGTAAAAAAAAACTGTTCCCTGTGTAGGAAAAAAAGCCACAGCCCTTTTTTTTTTTCTTGTTGAGCTTTGTCAGCGATTTCCAACTGTCTGCTCTCAAGAATGCAGTGTGAAATCAAACCAGCTGAATATGTGATGTTTTTCAGCTTTCTGGTCCAAATGAATCAAATATTTAAATAAAAGTCAGACAGAATGTGAAAAAGCAATCTATGTTGTGATGTTGTATACATCTCTAGAAACGGCTCTTTACATACTTCTGAAGCAGAACTTCCTGAAGTCCAACTAGCGTCTTTTATAAAAGTTTTGTTTGCTAAAAGTTTTGATGTAGATGAAGATGCTGACAGATTGAGAGCAGCATCACTGTTTTCCTTTGATTGCTGCTCTTGTTTCTAAAGTCATTTCTATGAAACCCAGTATTTTCTAAATTCTTTTCTTAACAACTGGAACATTATCATGTTCCTAACACATCTCTGTTGTTGACGTATCATCATTTTCCTTTCACTGATTTCATGCTCAGTCATAACATCAACATTTAGCATAGAAGCTAATTCATGCGTTTCAATCCTTTTCCTCAGCTTTAGCTGTTTGCGTTGGTTTTGCCTCAAATCAAAACAACCCTTTAATTACAATCCGAGACTCTTAAGTCCATTGAAAAAGATTTTTGTCAAGATGGCTGATCCTGCTACTCTCAAAACTCAACCGGGGAAAAACTTTTCTACTGTTGGATTAAAGTTTGTCTCATTTGTTCTCAATGACGTGTAAACATAACGGAAATGCACTTTCCCTCAGGAAAGAGTGCGGAGCTAACTGTCCTCGTTGTTTTATTTTTGCTCCATTTTTAGCTCAAAAAGCAACTTTATTGCAGTGAAAATACATTTTTTTGCTGCTGTTTTTTTCTTAAAGAGATTACATGTTTATTTCTGGTTTTAGTATATTGTGGTATGTAACAGTGGAAAACCTGTAGAATATGTTCACATATGTCATGATTTCTAATTAGTTGCATGGATGTTACGAATACATATGTTTTATTCAGGAAAAACAAATTCAGGTCTTTGTGTCCCTGAAATATTCAAGTCTGATTAGTGTGTTAAGTAAGGCTACACGATATGAAGAAAACTCGCGGTTTGCGATATCAATGATGAATATTGCGATGACAATATAACTTGTAATACATGAAAAAATAGCAAAAAAAAAGCAAAAACATCATCTCCATTTCACTGCAACACTTTAAATCAGAGTCGACATAAGTTATAATACACGTTAAATGACCCTCGTCTACATAGGAGGCGAACATCTAACATAAAAGAGCTCCAGCTGATTGGTCAACAACGTGAAGGCGTCCATCCATCTGATTGGTCAAAAGCATCAATCGATTTATTTGGTTCGTTAAATACTTCAAGCTGCCATAAGATTGTTTTAGCACATTTAAGGTTATCATTTATTGCAATTTTCGCCGTCTTTTGCGATATGCGTAACTGCGATTTATTATGTGGACCTAGTGTGAGGTGTGACAAACATACATACAACTAAAAAATACAGACAAACACTGTTAAAAAAAAAACACGGTGGGTCATTTAAAATCCACCAATATTCTGAGCCGGCTTCATTCCGGTTTGGGGTCACTGGGATGCTGG
Source organism: Oryzias latipes (assembly GCF_053564925.1). NCBI lineage: Eukaryota > Metazoa > Chordata > Actinopteri > Beloniformes > Adrianichthyidae > Oryzias > Oryzias latipes. The sequence continues at coordinate 30,517,244 of NC_136251.1, read as the reverse complement.
AGCCTATCCAGCTACTGAAGGTGTAGGACACCCAGAGACATTGTTGTAACCACACACTCCATCCATCCGTCCATCCGTCCATCCGTCCGTCCGTCCGTCCGTCCGTCCGTCACCAGTCTGTTGCAGGGCCACACACTCACTTCACACACCTAGGGTCAACTTGGTGCTAACAGTGGACCTATGAAGCATGTTTTTGGACTGTGGGAGAAAACCCACACATGCACCAGGAGAACACGCAAACTCCACACAGAAAGGGTTCATCGGGATTCAAACCTTATGGCTGCGCGGCCACAGCGCTGACCACTGTTCCACCGTGCAGCCCCACAATGCTAACCGTCGTTCACCCATTGTGTTTTAGAAGGGTGTGCCAGCCTTTGGGAACCCCCTGGACAAAAGCCCAAATTCCTAAACGCAATTTCTTCCCATAATCTGAGTTTAAAGTGTAAATCATTTCTGCTGTAAATGAAAGTTCTAAGGATGGATCACTTTTCTTTAAAACGCCCACACTGAGAACTCACTCATGTGTTGTGTATTAGTGATGATAGACACAGACTTCAGCTTTTTACTGTAATCTACCCGTCTGTGGTGACGGCTTTACAGGAGCTTCGTTTGTTTTAATGGCACAAAGTTTTGTTCATGATGATGATGATGCATGAAATGTGCAAAAAATGCATGTCTGATAGTCAATATTTTTTATATAACTTCATCTGAATCTGATCAACGACACCTAAAGGTTTTCTTTTGAAGGTAAATGGCTTTATGGTTTAGGACATTTTTTTATATATATACCTACATTACGCTGAGTTTTCAACTGATAATCTTTAAATTCTTTCATGTTTTTTTTTAAACAGTGTTTTTTCAAACCATTAAAGATCATGAACAACTAAAATAGGTTTTCTTGATAATAAAAAACAAAAACGTTTATTTCTACCGTCTTTTGTATAAATGTCAAAAAGGGAAATTTACTCTTCAAGCTTTAAAACAATTCCAGTTTTGGAATAATTCTTTGCATTATAAATGTAGGGGACATGCTGTTTATGCTGGGCGTAAAAAAAAAAAGATTTAATTAACACAACAGGTAGGAATGTGGAGGACTCGCATGAGATCCTGCATCTCTCAGAAGAGACCGTCACGTAGCTGCTACATCTACTCCAGGCCCCACTTTCTTATCGACTGAAATCACGTGAACATTTGTTTTTTCTTAAGCCGGATGACGCGTCTTTATAATAGGAATCTTGAGCGTCTGCAAGCGAAGCGTTGTGAAGCAGAAGAGTGTGACTCGGTGGGAGTGGGTCTTCATGTGACATCGGAGTGTGACTAAAGTCGCCGGCGAAGGGAGGCTCTCCTCCGTGTGACTGGTTTTGTTTTTGTCCTGCCAGGAGCTGACTTGTCGGGAGGAGCTGCTCACTCTGCTGCTGTCTTTGCTCCCACTGGTGTGGAAGATTCCTGTGCAGGAGGAGAAAGCTCCAGGTTGGTGATGATCTTCTACTACCCATTCAAAAGAAATATTTGAATTCGGACTAATTGCCCCTTGTGGGGGCCTTTTCTCATTTTTTAGTTCAACATTTCAGTTTCTTTTCATGGGTTCGGGTGGAGAAAATGTCACGGTCCTGATGTTTGGAGCTTGAAGTTGTTTTGTTCTTGGATTATCTTGCCTCCACTGGTTCATCGGTGGCATCACGCAGAGGGCCATAAATCAATTAGCACAGTTCATGTTGAGGAATGTCTGTATGCATATCGATTCTGACATATTTGACATATTTTTATGCCTATTGTTACTACACATTAGCTGATATTGTCACGTCCCCTATAGTGGAGATTAAGTTACACTGGTTATGTGATGGATTATGCAATTTTCATCCGACCGCTACAGCAAGAGACGACGGTAGAGTCATGTGACCTCAGAATGACTGCGGCGTTTGGTGTGGAGCTGCTGATATCCCCTAACATGGACCCTACACATTTTTCTTTTAATTAATTTGGCTCACTGGTTGAAACTTAAGCTGCTAACGTGCTGCTAAGCCGTCTTCATGCACCAATGGATTATTTAGAACTGCAGTTCACCTTTTGTTTAAAAAATGTTCACATTTTGCGTGCGATCTTCAACCCTCGGGCCAGAAAGAGAGAAAAGAAAACGACACTTACATTTTTCCCGTTTTATTTCAAATCTGAATCTGAAGGAAGTTTTATTTTGAAAAACTAATGGATTCTCTTCACCACATCAGACTCATTCTTGACGTATGTAAAGTCGCTCGATCACGTGTCAAAAATCCATTCACTACTTTCTTAAAGTGGCTGCGCAACCGCTAAATCGAAGTTGACCAAAAATAAACATACAGTGGGACAAAAATAGTATTTAGTCATCCACCTTATAAAATCAGACAATGTCTTTTTCTTACACTAGCCTCTCTCATCATTTTAAGTGGAAGAACTTGCACAATTGTGGCTGTCTAAATACTTTTGTGCTCGACTACATTTGGAAAGTTTCTTTTGGCACCAAAGAGCCAGACAGACAGGAAGCAAAAGAAGAGGCTTTGACTTCAAAATAAAAGAAAGCTGCATTTAACAGACACAAACCAGGAGTCTTTACTCCAAACATTATGGTTACAATTGTTCCTACAGACCGTAACAATAATCAGCTATACCAGTTTTTTTATTACTTGTATTAATCCATTGTTCCTTAAAAGTTGGACGAGGCCTAAATGTTGGCATCTGATTTTTTTAAAACTTTCCCCTTGACAGTTATGGGTTAAGGGACAATCTAGATGCCATTTTAATGGTTCCCTACATAAAGGGAACTCAAGTGAACGAGTAAAGTTTAAAACAGCTGCAGATATTTTACAGAGAATGAAGATAAACTTTACCCTCAAACATTTATAAAAACTGAAGATGAAAATAAATAAATGACACGGCCCCTTCAGCATCGGACAGGCCGGTCCATGAAAATACGATCTGACTTTAGCAGTGGAGACCAATGCTGTAGACCGCTGTCAAACAACCTCCTCTGTATCATGTCTCTCGTACGAATTCGTTCAGTTTGCCAAAACGTACATAAATCTTTGAATGTAATCCGATTTTTTGTTTTCATTCTATTATACTGGACTTATATTTCTGTAAAGGTTTGAACATGGAGAGTTTAAACCAGAAAGAAAACTGTGCAGTGAGGGGTTTTACAAAACATCTAGAATTATTGTAATAAAGAAAGTTAATTTATGGATTTCACCATAAACGAGAGACCACTGTGAATACAAAAGGTTTCTTTAGCTTTTGCTTTGATTTAACATTTATGGTATTTTTATTGTCACTTCTTAGATTTAAGTGTGTAGTTCCGGTACATTTAAATTTGACAGGACATTTCCTGTGTTGACAGACTTCAACCTGCCGTCCCTAATAGAGGTATTCCTCAGCCGGGAGGTGAAGGCCGTTCCTCTCAGGACCGGACCGAAGACTGCGACAGACGAGCAGAACTCTGGGAAGCAGCCGCGTGCCGGCAGTGGCACTTGGAAGTCACGCAGATCACGTCGGACGGCACAGAGATACTCTGTTAAAGATGCTCGCAAGTCCCAGGTCTCTACCTCAGACTCTGAAGCCAACTCAGAGGACAGAGCTGTTCCAGGCTCAGGCGGCGCCCGGAGCCGCAGGTCGCATGTCTCCCCTGTCCAGGTAAGCTGTCGGCATCATCCATCAGAGGCCTCACAGTCCACTCCCACTCTGTGCAACAGCACGGGCACCATGAGCGCACCGTACCCCCATCCCAGAGCCCCCGGGGGCCAAACCCTTGACCATGAAACCCTTACGGACCCTGCTGCAATATCAATCTTCAACCGCATGGAGAACTCCCCCTTTGATCTTTGCCACGTGTTGCTTTCCCTTCTGGAGAAAGTCTGCAAGTTTGACATGAGCATCAACCACAATCCCGGCTTGGCCGTCAGCGTCGTACCTGCGCTCACAGAGATCCTGACAGAGTTTGGAGATTGCTGTGGTCCAGGAGGAGGCGGAACAGGGGCGGAGGAGCTTGCTGGAGGCTGGACGGAGGAGCCAATTGCACTGGTTCAGAGGATGCTGCTACGCACCATTTTGCACCTGATGTCGGTTGACGTGTGTCAGAACGACAAACTTCCAGACAGTCTGAGGCGGAGCTTGACGGATCTGCTGCGAGCCACGCTTAAAATCCGTAGCTGCTTGGACAGGCAAAGTAACCCGTTTGCTCCACGGCCCAAAAAGACTCTGCAGGAGGTCCAGGAGGACTTCTCCTTCTCCCGTTATCGACACCGAGCGCTGCTGCTTCCAGAGCTGTTGGAAGCAGTACTGCAGGTGCTGCTGGGGTGCCTCCAGGCCTCCACACCCAACCCCTTCTTTTTCAGCCAGGCCCTTGAGCTCATCCATGAGTTTGTTCAGCACCGTGGCCTCGAGCTGGTTGAGGCTACAGCGCTGCGACTGGAGGGACTTGGGACGGTCAGAGATTCGGAAATAGGAGTAGAGGCTTCGGAGCGATTACGAGGTCTCATCGCAGAAGTCTTCAAGATCATGAGCGCTGTGAAGAAGGCAAAGTCAGAGCAGCTGCATCAGTCTGTTTGCGCTCGTCGCCGCCACCGCCGCTGTGAATATTCCCACTTCCTGCATCACCACAGGGATCTGTCCGGGTTGCCAGTGTCTGCTTTCAAGCAGGCTGCCGGTCGAAATCCCTTCGAGGACGATGGAGGAAACACGGATGGAACCGAGGGCAATGCGGTTCGGTACCCCGAGCGCTGCTGCTGTCTGGCCGCCTGCGCCCACCAGTGTCTGCGGCTTTTGAAGCACCTGTCCCCCACTGGTCCAGCTGTGCTGCAGGTATTGGCTGGTGTGCAGGCTGTTGGAATCTGCTGTTGCATGGACCCCCGCTCAGTAATAGGGCCCCTGCTCCATGCTTTTCAAGCTCCAGGTCTGCGTAGTTACCAATCTCATGTTTTAAGTGTGCTGAGCAGACTCATTTTGGACCAACTGGGTGGGGGGCAACCCTCAGAGAAAGCCAAACTGGCGTCCTGCAACATCTGCACTCTGGACAGCAGCCAGCTGCCGGGCCTGGAGGAGACACTTCAACACGGAGAACCTTCAACCCTTTCCACCAATCTCTGCTACCGCTCCCAAGGGATTCTCCCCAGTGGAGGGGGAGCTGAGGACATGTTCTGGAAATGGGACGCACTGGAGGCCTACCAAGAACTGGTCTTTGGTGAAGACAGGCAGCTGAGTCAGCAGATCGCTAGCCACGTGTGCCACCTGACGCTGCGTGGCAATGCTGTGGTGCAGTGGCAGCTCTACACACACATCTTTAACCCCGTCCTGCAGAGAGGGGTCGAACTGGTCCACCATGCCCAACAGCTGGGGGTCTCCACCGTCTGCAGTCAGGTCTGCAGCTACCACACACAGTGCCTGTCTGTGGAGGTTCTCCTCGTCTACCTGCAGACTCTACCATCACTTTTAAAGTCCAGGTGAGCAGCTGTGCTACCAGTTCTAGCCTCAGTCATGTGCACCAGTGTGGGGAGTTAACTCGTACAGGGGCTGCAGGTTTTTGGGTTAACTGGGCCCATGGAGGGTTGTAGAGAAGAGCGACGGCATCTTTGATAAAAATCCTGGTTTTAGCATGTTCTTGTGGCATTTATTCTCATAAATAAACAAAACATATAGACATTTACGCTTAAAATTGCATCTCTGAAGTATTCATTCACTCAAATCGTTGTGAATCAGGAGCAGATGAAAAAAGCTTGGAGGTGCTATAGTCCGCAGGCCACAAGCTCCTCAATTCACTTGCAGGCAAATAAATCCATGTATGTCTTTGTTTTTCTGGCTTGAGCTCAGCTCAACAATGGAACATACCATTCGTGTGCCTGGGGTAAGTGTATCGTGAAGTATTTGTAAGGATAATGGATAACTTATTCACAGTTTTTCACCCACAGACAGCCCATATCTAGTTTGTGACTTTAAACATAAATTCTTAACTGTTTTGTTTATTTTCCAACATTATTGTTGTTTTTCCAGCAAAGCTCTCTGTCAGCTTTACAAGAAACTTAATCTGCTTGTTTGTTATCAGATCTTTTTTCTTGAGGCCATTGCTAATTGATGCTAATCAATAATTGATCACAGCTTTGTGACGTAGGAAAGGGATATGGTGGGTTACTGACTGCTTAACTCTTTCATGAGTTTTGCCATTTTTTAAACTTTATAACATAGATTTGGAAAATAGAAAACTGTCTTTTTTGCTGGAACCAGGTTTAAAAGCAGACTTTTCCATCAGACTAATACTGATTGCCCAAAAATACCTCCTCTATTTTATGTTTCTGTTTCTGTCTCAGACAGGATTAACCAAAAAATGGAGCCACCAATTATTCCGACCTTAATTAGAGACAAAAAAAGGATCATCGTTCTGCAGGACGGTTATTAGTAAAGTGTCATTTATTGTGTTGAGCTGGAAAGTGAAACTAGGTTTTAGTAGAAACTCTGAAGAGCAGGTTATATTTGTTATGTTTGTATGTATTATACAACTGTAGTTTATATTTTTAATTAAATTCCAGCTATCAGCCTGCAGAATATGGCTGCACTGTTAGTTCAACGATGTGGATGTATATGTTACCAAAATAAATCGGCCCCCGCAGCCAAATATTCACTTTGTGCTAAGTTGAGCATGAAAATAATGAGAGATCTGCTCGGTTCATCACTTAATGCAGAAGCCACCTTCACTTCTCTGCTCAGCCTCATTAGGGGCAAATAGACAGCTCCATCTGCTGGATGTGTCATGTCAATCGAGTGCATCAAGACTGTTTATATATATACATATATAGTGTAGTAAATACGTATTTGACCCCTTGCTGGATTTGTAGGTTTTTCAACTTAAAAAAAGAAACTGACAGTCTGTCATCCTGATGTTCAGTTCATTTGAACAGTGAGAGACAGAAAATCAGGAAATTCACCTTTAAGAATCTAAATACATTTAATTGCATTTTAGGGTTAGGGTACAAATATTTGACCCAAAACCATCAGCAAAAAGCTGGGGGTTTAGGGGAGAACTGTTGGTGCAATTGGGCCAAAATACAACAACATGACCCTCAATCCAACCTCCTTTCCTCCACCAGGAGGCTTTAAATGGAAGCTGGATGGGCCTTCCAACAGGAGAATGACCCAAAACAAACAACCAAGGAACGACTGGAGAAGAAGCAGATCAAGGTCTTGGAGCGGTCCATCCAGTCTCTGGACCTCAGTCCTACAGAACACCCACGGACCGGTACCGGTCCTCGGCCGGTACCGGTCCATGGGTCGTTTGGTACCGGGCCGCACAGAAAGAATAAATAGCTTACATTACTTCCGTTTTATTTATTTCGGAATCTGAAAGATGTTTTACTTTGAAAAACTTCCAGATTCTCTGTTCCATCCGCCTATGTCACCATAAACGCAGGCCAAGGCGCTCTTCTCAGTCACGTGATAGGTTACCGCTAAAATGAAACCCAGGAGTTAGCAAAATGAATAAAAAACAAACGTCTTTGGAAAGTTTCTTTGCCAAGGGGAAAAGGCCCAGCCAGGAGACAGAAGAGGAGCCTTCCACTTCCAGAAAAAAGAAAGCTACATTTAATAGACACCATGAGTGTGGGAAGGAGGGAAGATGATGACGCCTGTGCGATGCACAATGTCATGCGTGTCAAAATAAAAGCTCCGAGTTCACCTTGTAACGTCTCTGTTCCTTGTTCATCGGAGCGTTGTTAAAACAATTATTCGCCACATCTTAAAGACCGGTCCGTAAAAACTTTGTCTGCTGTCATAGTGGTCCGTGGCGTTACAAAGGTGGGGGACCACCGGTATAGACAACCTGTAGAGAGAGCTGAAGCTCAGATTTTCTAAGCGACAGCCGCCAAATCTGAATGATTTAGAAGTCATTTGTGAAGAAGAGAGGAGCAGAAATCCTCCTGATATGTGCAGAAAGCTGCTCACCAACTACAGGAAACATCTGACCTCTGTGCTGCTAGTAAAGGTTTACAACAAAGTACTGAGTCTGTCTGGTGAGGGGATTCAAATACACTTATGTAAATTCTTTAATTCTTTTTTTATGATTTTACTATCTGTTCACATTCACCAACCATTAGGATGACAGGGTGTATTTTTCTTTTTAAGTGGGAAGACCTACAAAATCAGATAGGCATCAAATACTCATCTCCTCCTCTGAAGGACTTCTTTGCATGAAGTGTTAACTTTTTACGTGTCATTTGTTTCTTACAGGGTCATCAGAGGGCTTTTTATTAGCTGTAATGGACTCAACCAGGTGACAGAACTGGTGTACCTGGACCAAACACGTTCTTTGGCTTTGAAAGTGTTTGAAACGCTCATTATCGGTGTGGGGCGGCAGCAGGCCGATGGGAATCTTCAGGAGATGGACAGTGCTGAGGAGAGGGAGGCCGTCCTTGGCCTCGCTGAAGAACTGGGGGCCAGAGGAGTCGGTGAGGGTCCGCAGAGTCTTAGCAAATTCTACGAAGGTCTGAAGGAGGCGTGTCCACGGCACAAGACCCGCAGCGGACAGGGTCGGGGATCTGTGCACGGCCGCACAGAGACTCACCTCCATGTCATTAACCTCTTTCTGTGCGTGGCCTTCCTCTGTGTCAGCAAAGAGGCCGACTCGGACCGCGACTCGGCCAACGACTCCGAGGACACTTCAGGTTACGACAGCACGGCGAGCGAACCTCTGGGCGGGCGTCTGCCTTATCTGTCGCCGGACAGTGTAGCATTACCCTCCAAAGAGCAGCTGCGCCGCGCTGCAGATGTTTGGTCTGTGTGCCGCTGGATTTACATGGCCAGCCCTCTGTTTCAACAGCAGTTCTTCAGGCTCGGCGGACTCGATGTGTGCTTGCGCCTCATGGCCATGGTCATCCAGAAACTCTCTGCTAAGACCAAAGACGGGAAAGCAAAGAGGAAAAGGGATGGCAAAGCCAAAGGCAGCCCCGAGTCTGCAGCTCCGGTCACGTCCCAGGAACCGGAGGACACCTGCCGGGATTCACCGGACACCAACGGCTCCAGTTCAGCGGAAGGAAAGGCCAAAGATTCAGGAAAAAGGTTGGAAGAAGAGTGGCAGCTGCAAAGCATCCGCCTCCTGGAGGCCTTGCTGGCTATATGTCTTCACAGTGCCAACTCAGCCTTCCAGAGAATGGAGCCTGAGCTTTCTTATCAGGTTTGTCAAACAGACAAGTCCGCACCTTGCTTCTCTCAAAGCATGACATCCCATGTTCCACTTCCACAGCTCCAGTCCGTGGAGGACACTTTGTTTGAGGTGAGAGACCAGCTGTCTCGCTCAGGTGTGGTGAACTCTGACCTCGCCGTGCCCCTGTTCGACTCGTTGCTGAGAGTCGCCTTGGCAGAGGTGTCGTTCTCTCCGGATCCTCCTGAGGAGAAACCAGACAGGGTGAGTCCTGCTGAGGAACCTGCTGAAGCCTCTGCTGTTTTTAGAAAAGTACCATGTTTCTCCCTTTAAAGAAACCCACATATTTATCGGTACAGAAATCTTTACAAGCTGAGGTTTACCTTTTTCAAAAATACACTTTAATGTCATTTACATTCTTTGTAATTTAATATACTCTAGTAGTTTTACTTAAATATAATTTCATAGATTAGCCCTTCCATCCAGTAATAGGAACTGTGCCAGACTTTTAAACCTATATAACCTGTCGTATCATATTTGATTGGTGAATTTCTGAAACTCTCATCTCATTAGCAGGATCCAAGCTTTCCCTAGAAACCAGTCTTGTTTTTTGTCCTGCAGTTCATCATTTTTCCACTGGGGGTAGTAGAAGTGCTTTTCCTGCTCATTTCATAATGGCTGCTTCCGTGAAAATCATAAAAAACACATTCAGCCGGAAAAGTTTAGCTAATCTTTAAAATATCATGGGGTGGATTAATGCTTTTATTTAAATGATTACTTTCTCGATTCAAAGAATGTACAGTTAGTTTATAATTAATTCTCTATAATTTAGTCAAACTATGTTAAAATTGTGTGGATCATATTTGAGACACTGGGTTAAATAAGGTGCTTTTCTCTGAATCTTAAACCAACATTGTTGTGAGCTAAAAACATTCCAAATCACACAATGAATCATAATTTGTACTACTTATGTCATTAAAATTTAGATATTTTTTGTGGATTTCATCAAGGGGTTTAGAAAACATCCTAATTAAAAATCATTTTAATTTTCAGTCTATTCTTTGAAGTAGTAAATTAGATTAGATCTTTCATTTCACACTCAGAAAGTTGTAGATTTTATTCTCCTTGCAGGTAAGAAGTGATGAAAGTTTTGCAATGTTTACCTTTCAGGTACCTGGAGTGGAGTTCTATCACATGCTGTCTTTACAGCTCATATTTGTTTTAGGGGTGTGCTGAGCTTCTTTGCAGCATAAACGTTTATGAAATACACATTTTCCTCAATGTTTCAGGTTCAGCCTTTAAAAACAATATATAAATCTTTTTCTTTTGTGCACATTGATCTTACTAAAACTGTGGAGGAAGAATCACTTTTTATCTTTTCAGCCCTCAAAGGTTGAAAGATTCAATTCCACCTTTAGGAGCTGCTTTTCATTTTCTCACCTGCAGGTAATCTGTCTTCAGTTACCACAGTATGATAGTAGATCCAGAAAATGTATTTAATGAGGGAGTTGTTGTTTGTTAAATATAAAAGTAAAGGAGAACAAGTAAATGTTTAATTGTGTTCAATTTGAAACATTCAACTTTCTTCCTTTTTGACTTTCTTTCTGCAGTTTTTGGCTAAACAGAGATTTAAACAGATTTCTTTTAGTAGCTCTTTTTTTCCCCCCTCAATGCTATTTTTCGAGCTCGTCATCACCAGCCGCCTTTCAGCGGGACGCTGAAGGTGTTTGGAAGGTGAGAACTTCAGGCGAGAAACATCGCACAGCTACGAAAATGAGCACGTGCGATTCCAAAAAAAAAAAAAGCATTTCCTTTCACGAGATTCAGTGCAATTAACTCATCATCTATTGTGTCTGAGGTGCTACTGTCAACAGGGTGCTTTTGTGCATCAGTGCAGCTTGCAGCAGGTTGCCAAGCAACTGTGGTAAGTGAACACAGTTTACAGCAAAGACCTAGTAAAGCGGCTTGGTAAACACTCACACGTCTGATGCTGCTTTGTTTCGCTCAGTTCTAGTAATCTTTCTATGTTTTCAATAAAGTTGGTTGATTTCATTATTTTGTTCCAGAAATCAAATCCTATATGTTCTGTGAAAATTCAAACACTTCTCCTCCAACGTGAGGCCACTGCTGGCTCAGTCTTTGCTCATAGAACCAAATATGGTTACGATGTGAGCTTCAGCTGCAGTTGTTTTAGGAAATCACACACACACACACACACCAGAGTGTGTGTGTCCCACCAGACTGAGCATTTTTAACCCATGATGACATGAAGTGGATTCTGTGGTCCACATGGTTAGTGATAAAATACACATCTTTTTATTTTATTAGAAACAAATGGGTTGTTGTAGGTCAATGTTTGTCAGTAAGATTAAGTCTAAAAGTCAACTCAGGTTGTATGAAAGAACAGAAGAGATCAGAAGTTGGTTGTTGTGTTTATTTATCTGCATTAAAGTCTAGAAAAATCTAGAAATCATTCCATATTTATGAAATGTACCTCCAATGCATCTATATTTATTAAGGACTTCACACAAGAGAGAATAGTGCTGAACAGATGAGCAAAAGAAAAATGATAGGATTGTGTCTCTTTTCCTGTCACGTGATTGGATGCACATTTCCTTATGTGGTCCACGAATCGATAAAGAAAAGACTACATACAATCTAGATATTTATTATTATTATTTATATTTAATCACTCTAATAAACAAAACAAAAACAAAAAATTTGGCTAAGAGAAGTGACTCGTTTTAATTCACTGTGTGAAACAAGGGCAGTGCATAAAAAGCGTTTGTCATATGTTTAGTGAACACCGCACACAACCGTCGATGGGGTTCACCTTCAGCCAGTTGGAGTAGAAGCCAGTTTGTGATTGGACATCGTTTTGGTTTACGTCACACGCGCATAAAAAGGAAAAGACGGCAGAGACGGAAAAAGAAACTGATTTGAGAGAGATTGATTATTCACTGCCCGATTGGTTTTATACCTTTTTTACCAGCATCATCTGTGGTTTTTGACTCATGAGACTGTCCCTCCCAGTGCTATACTGATTTAGAGATATGCGTCTGTTTCCTTTACATCCCTAAAAAATAAAATATAAATTAAGTTAAAAAAAACAACAGAATAAATAATAAATAAACAGCAAAATAACACTTTAAAATTGAAGAAAACCTTTGAAATACTAGATAAATTTTAAAGAAGGCTAAATGTTTCACCAAGTGAACTTTAAGAGAAAGGATTGGACATTAGGGTTTGGTTTAAAAACTGTGTTTAATCTGGTTGGTGTGAACTGGACAGCTTCTCCTCTACCTGTGTGTTGTCAGTACACAACCTGTTTATTGTAAATATCTGTCATTTAAAGTTAGTCTGAACACTTTATTTCTATTATTTTTCAAGTTTTCTTCATTTCTTTTATTATTATTTATTATTTTTTATTATCATTTTTGTTACTGTTGTATGAAAAGGGCTTTATAAATAAAGTTTGATTTGATTAAAAAAAACGAAGTTTACTGAAAGAGAGACGAGGGAGGGAAAAGTAATTTGGAGACCTTTAAAAATTAAATGTTATCAAAAACAAAGTAGATTTTGATCAATTTATACAGGAAAATAGCTAAATCTTTGCAAAAGAAAAATAAAATATGCATCAAATGATGCTGGAAGTGTCTGACGGGCTTTTCCTTCTGCACGCCATCTCGCACGTGTGCCACGACGCTCCAACATTTGTCCTCCACTGCAGAGTTTATCTAAAGAATTAGACGATTCTCAGTTCTGCACTTCATAGCGAGCGCAAATGAACGGCGGCTTGTCTGTTTTTTTTAGGCCTCCTTTAAGCCACAGGGCTGTTTAAAAGTGGAGGTCAGGGTTGATGTTGGGGGGGGGTAAAATATGATGAGTGTACAGCACCAGGAACTGGGCTGTGAGCACCGTGTGAGTCAGCTGATGTTTGTCTTATGACCAAAATCTCGTACATTTTCCCCCTTCCTTCATCCACTACATTAGCAGAAAGACCGCAGCCTGTCATGCTGAATATCTGAGCGTAGAAACATTCTTGGTAAGAGCCTTTTTTCTCCCTTAACAACATTAGGTAAGCTATTGCTAAATTAGTTTTATCTTTCTATCTTTTTGCAACGCGAGATCTGGGTTTGTTGCAGTTTGAACTCCAGTTCAGGACTTGTATCCTTCTCCTCCTGTCATCTCCTGCCAGAAGCTCCAGGTGCTGGCGGAAGGGGTGGAAGGGGCGGCCCCGGCGGGCGATCTGTCTGAGGAGGTGGATGAGGTGCAGAGCTACAACGTCAAGCTCCCGGGGGAGGAGGAAGGCTACGACGCCGACAGCGAGAGCAACCCTGAGGACATGGCCAAGCAGGAAGAGGGTAGGTCCACGCTCGCCACCTCATCACCTTTTTTTTCACAGCATGCTTCACCTGCAAAGGTGCAAATTAAAACCTCCAGCGGTTAGTTTTGAGAATGCCGTTTCCAAGCCCTCTGTTCCCTGGATCATTGGTAAGTGTCGGCGAACGGATCCTGATGGATTATGGGGTCATGTGCTGGTCCCGGCCTCTAAACCCGCATCGCTTTCTCACACTTTTCACCGTTTTCTTCTGGTTTTATCAAACGAGGACATCCTCATTTAGTGGAACGAAGAGGACATTTGGCAATAGGTTTTACTGCGTAGGGATGACACAGCAGATATCGTCTGTCCTCTCCGCTCTCGTAGGTTAAGGATGTGGCCTGATTCCTCTGTTTTGACTTGAATCCCCTCAGAATAGGCTCATTGTTTCACACGTTACAACTGCTGGTTGCTGCCGCATAAGCTGGATCTTGTGACTTCAAGTCCCAATCAGATGAAAACTTCCACTTTGTGGAAAAACGTTCAAATATTAGGACGGCTCTTTTCTTTTTTTTCTTTTTTACTTGTGTAAAATAACTATTTCCTTTAAAGTAAGTGTAATAAGCCCCCTGTTGTTTCCTTCAGTCACTGCTACTAAGGCTCAGTTCTAAAATGCTAAATTAAAATCAATTTAAGGGTGTAATTTATTAATGGTAACTAAATTTAGAGTATTTCTAAATTTGGGGCTGACAGTTAAATTTGTGTGTTTGATTATGTTTTCTGATGAATTCTGTGCATCTACTTTGTTGTATCTTAGTTTCCAGTAGTTTGATGTTTTATTTAGGCTTTTTTTAAAAAGAAAATCAGGAAAACTGTTTAGTTGCTTGATTTAAGGACTCCAATTAAACTTGTGCTTTTGGGGGTTTTAACATGTAATTGCAGCATTTTTCTGATAATGGAGGACACGGGTAAAGAAAATTGATCTTAAATTTGCATTTCTGAGCATTTGTTTATTCAATTAGTTGTAAATCAGGAGCAGACAAAAAGATCGGAACACTACAGCTGGATAGCTTCAATTTTGCCAATAAGCTAGTGGGAGAGTGCGTAAACGGAGAGCTCTCAGCAATGGGAAGGGGAAGAGGGGCGGGGTTGGTCTGTGCCAACAGAGGTGAATTTTTAATGAACTCCTGCCACTCTGCAGAAACTATGTACTACAAAAACACACAGTTTTTTTTTAGATTGTGGCTAAAAAAAGGCATAATCATTGTTAAAATTCCTCTGGAAACACTTTGAAAATAGATCAAAAGAGGATCAAAGTAGGACTTTACAGAAAAACCAACCGTTTGTCTTTTAGTTTTAGAATCAAGCACAAGCATGTCTGGATTGTCGGCACTGGCAGCGAAGGAAGCAGCTTCATTAATAGAAGGAGGCCATAAGAGAGCCTGCTGGTCCTGTAAATCATGGGGGGGACTCCCATGCTGCTCTGAGGGGGGAGATCACAAGCCTATCCATTTTCTCGAGCTGCGTCAGGGACTTCAGGAGGGAACACCAGCCGTCTGTCTGCATTTTTTCTGACTGGTGTTTTTTTTTTGTGTCCGTCTCCCTGACTGCGGCTCTAGGAGGAAAGGTGGAGTCGGCAGCTCTTCAGGAGTTTGCGGCGCCTCTAGACGGGCCTGGGAGTGGCGTGCTGCTGTTTCCTGAAATCTGCACCGTGGAGCTGCAGCTCCTGGCCTCGGGCTCCCCGGACCCGAAGGTTCTGGGTCACGTATTTCACAGCCTGCTGAGTGCGGTTCATGCCAACCCCCAAAACGCTGCCTTGCTCTATGATCAGGTCAGTCAAAGCCGCTCTGTGTTGTGCTTCTCTTATCGCTTCCTGTGCTTGTTATACTTTATTACTCGCCCGTGCGGCACTCATTTAGGGGGTTCCTCTGTCTGCTCCCTTCCAGGGAGGAGTCAAAACCATCCTGAGCGGCTTTCACGACATCCTGAGTGAAACAAACCCCGCCCACGCCGGTCAGTAATTTCTCTGCTTTATTTTTGTTTACTTTTGTTTTATTTATGTTTCCTAACATTTAAACTTGGCCTAAACATGTGTTTCTGTAATTCATGAGGAAACTGCATTCATTACATTTGCTTAATTTTTCCATATTTATTTGCGTTTTAATTGTCTATTTATGGCTTTTTTATTTGTATTTATCTTTTTTAAATTGATGCTGTTAAAAAAAAAAAGACCTGACGAAAATATGTTTGTAAGAATCTGCCCCTGGTCTCCGTTCAGATTGCCAGACCGTGTTGATGGAGCTGCTGGTCGCCATGGTGACGGAGCGCATCACGTCAGAGGAACTGGCACTGCTGATCCGCCTCTTCCTGGAAAAGACCCCACCCACTGTAAATCGTGAAGCTTATCTGTCAAGTGGCCCGTGCACCGTTTGCTTACTCAGACGCTTGTGTGCAGCGTCTGCGTTTGAAAACGGAACAAGAACGCACTTCCTCTTTTTGTGCTCCCCCCCCCCATCTCTGGTCTGAAATACATCGACACCCGCTTGATCCTCTGGGGGGACCTTCTTTATTTATTTAACACCAGAACAGATGTGATGCTCCAACATGAGGAACAGAAGTTTACTTTTAGTTCCAAAAAACTGTCAGGAAGTGATAGGTTGGAGCCTCAGGGGCTTTATTTACTTCATCTTCATTATTTTATTTCTATTTTATCCATCAGATGCACATTTTCTAATTGCTTTTTAATTCTCTAGGACATTCTGCTGAAAGGTGTTTTAAAAATCATTGAGGCCAACATGAATATGGAACCTCTTCACTTCCTGACCTTTCCGGTGATCCTTGGCTCGTCTGTGCCCGGGGGGTCGTCCCCCTGCTCCAGGCAAAACTGCACCACTGGGGGCAAAAGCGTGGGTTCGCTCTGGAAGGGCAAACTGTCTCCTGGTCGCAGAGAGGGAGAATCTGAGCACCGATCGACCCACCTCCACCCTTCTCCCTGGCTCGTCGCTCCTCTCCACCTGCCCCTCGTGGGGCAAAACTGCTGGCCCCACATGGCCAGCGGGTTCAGTGCCTCAATTTGGTTGAGGCTGCGGGAGCAGGAGCAGAAGGAAGCGGACAGAGACAAAGGTTGGTTTCATTTCAACCTACAAATACAGTTTAGTTATCCCAAACATGGGAGAAACTCGACATTCTCTCTTCTTCTTTTTTTTCCTTTTAGATAAAAGTAATCCTCCAGTAGCCGAGGCACGCGGTTCCTCACCTCATGCTGGGGCAAGAACAGCAGAGGAAGGCCTCATTCACATTCTGTCTATGGGCTCCAAGGCTTTGATGCTCCAAGTGTGGGCAGACTTCTCCACAGGGTCTCTCATATTCAGGCGAGTAAAAGGAGAATGCACGTCAGTAGGGATGTCCTAATCCAATCACGTGATGAGAAATCAGGCTCGAGCACATACTTATATGTAAGGGTTAGTGGCCAACAAAGTGTTGTTTTTTTTCACTTTTAAGGTTTTTTTTAATGATAATCACATCTGATCAAAAATAGTTCTGATACACCGTAATAGTAAGACACATGTGGTTCAGCTAAAGTGAACCGGAATTCGGTTCCCCCGATAATCCAGAACAAATTTTCAGCCTGAGTACAACCAAGCGGACCCTAGTCCGGGACCAGGAACCGCTCTCTGACCCGTCTTTGGAGGTGGTCTCAGTTCGTTTCCAAACGGACTGAGCTTCGGTTCACTCTGAGATTCCTCAAGTCTGAATACAATCCGTCCTCGGAGCGGAACAACTGACCCAGTCGGCCAGTAGTTAACAGAAACAACGCCAAAACACCACAACGATGTGACACAGCAACTCATTGAAATGTGGTGGGATGAGTACAGACTCATTAGAACATCTTTTAACAGGACACACATCGGTTCTGACTGTTTTCCCCACAATCTATACGTCATAAATATTTCTCAGCGGACCTCCTTAGCTGTCTTCTTGTCAGTCTGCAGCTTGGTGCCTCCATCGGACCAAAGTAGCAGTAAAATGTTCCTGACGTTGATACAGACGTTTATAATGTGTCGGTGAAATATGACGTTGGAAGGACGGCAAAGCTCAGGATTTCCATCATGTCTGTCTCTAGTTGCTTTGCCCCGCCCTCTTAATTCCAGGCTAATGAGTGAAGAGATCTTCAGTCATGTGGTTTTGTTTACAAGCTTTGCTTCGAAACAAGAAAGGCTGCTTGAAGGCAGTCTGAATACAGAGCAAACACAAGGTTTAGTGATTATTCCAGTCTGAATAAACCCTAAAGCTACAGTCATAAACTTTCTTACATGAATTATTATCATTTAACTTTGCTACTCTATACTTTTTTACCCTCTGGACTTGATGTTGGCAGATCCTCAAAATCAAATGGCTGGGACCAAAAAAAATCTTATTGGGACATCTTTAGCTATCGGTGTGAGTTCAAAAGGTTTAAAGTTTGGTCCTGGTGATGTGTCCTTTTTTTCACAGGATGTGTATAGACCCAAACGATGAAACAAAAGCGGGGCTGCTGGTGCAGACGGAGTCTGCTGAGGGTTTGCTGAGACGGGGTCCGTGGCAGCACCTCGGCCTGACGTACAGCCAGCAGCCAGAGGGCAAAAAAAGCCTCCACGGCAGCGTGAGCGTGTGGGTGTGCGGCATCAGGTGAGAAAACCAAACTGAAGGACACGTTGTTTGAAGTGAGAAAGAAGAAAAAAGGTTGACTTTAAAAAATCTCTCCCTGTCTGAAGGAAATGTGAGGTTTCTTTGGATTACACCCTGCCCAGAAAGTCCAGCTTATCGTCCGACAGCAACAAAACCTACTGCATGTTGGGACACTGCGCGTCATCAGAGGAGGTGCTCAAGCAGGGGGGGCATTGGAATATGGGCACTGTGCTCCTCTTCAATGGTAAGCTTCCACTCCAGCTTTTTGTTGTTTTTCCTGTTGTTTACATGGATGATTGGTGATGCGTGTGTCATTTAGGAGCACAGCAAACCGAGCCGTGACGCCTGACATGCTGGGGATTCTTAGCTTTCTATCAGGAGGTCTACTGAATGCTGCTCTTGTTGCCTCTAATCGGTTTTGAATGGCTTAAATCTCTGCGAGTTGAACCTGCAAACGGCAGAAGATGAGTTTAGACAAGCTCAGCCTCCCCGCTGCTGTTGGAATTCAGCGGAAGGTTTTCCTTTTAATGTGTGGAAAAGAAAGAATGCTGGAATTTAGAAAAGCAAATACAATTAAAGCTACAGGATGTGTTGTATGGCCCGCAGGTGGTACTTGCCCAAGCCTTTAGCCCCACCAATTACCTTTTTGACCCTCCCTCCTTGGCTGAGCCGCTGTTACACGCCCCTCACCCTCCCCATCCGTCTAGCCTCCCTTGTCAGATCTGCAGGTGGCAAATTCATGACTGAATATATAGGTTTGGGTTGATAAAATCGATTAATCGATCTGAACTGATCCGAGCTTAAAAGATCAATAATCCAAACCTAAAAGTAAAGATCGATTTCCTTCCTCTCCCGGTGACCCAACGCACATCAGCCGTAAAGACAAGTCAGCTAGCTTGATGCTAACGTATAATGGAATTTCCCATAGGACGGCTAATGCTAATGCTTGTTTGACCTAAACGTGCATTGCTGACTGAATTTCTAAGCTTTTCTAATGAAGCTAAATAATGAAGCTTTCTATAGACTCAGAGGCAGGAATTTTCCAAACTCTTTTAAGGAAAGTTTTTTTTAAAGTAACCATTTGTGGTCTAAAGCAGTGGCTCCCATCCCCGAGCTGAGGACCGGTACCAGTCTATGGGCCATTTGGTACCGGGCCACAGACAGAAAAAAAAGTGCACACCGGTACACTAACTTGGGTTATTTCCGTTTTGTTTATGTTCTGCTATGAAGGTATATTTGTTTTGGAAAACTACTGGATTCTGTTCACCACATCTGTTGGTCTTGACGCGTCACGTGACTTTAGGCAGCTGCTCAGATTGCTAAATCACTAGCCTAAAGCTAAAAAGCTAATCTAAAGAAGAAAAAAAACGTAAAAAACTCAAAGGTTTCTTTGGGGAGAAAAAAGCCAGTGAGGCAACCGAATGAGGCTCTTCGACTTCAAAGAAAATCTTTGTATAGAAAATGTTTTTACCGTATATTGAAATAAATAATAAATACATCAATAAATATCACTTAAAATGTAGAGTTTTGAGTTGGGATTAGCAAAAAAAAGCTCATTTATTTGCTCCTTGGATGGATTTTTGGAACCAGCAGCAGACCTGCTTCCTGTTTTTCACGTCTGCTTTTCTTACATTGTCCTTTCATGCGTTTCAGGGTCAAGAATAGGACCTGAGGAGGCCTTTTACCTGTACTCCAGTGGACCCGACCTTACCTCCATCATGCCGTGTAAGTACGGCAAACCAAGAGGGTCCTTCTCCAAGTTTGTTTCCCAGGAGAGTCTGAAGTGTGACCAAATGCAAGAGATTCTCATGAAGAACAGAGACTTTGATGCAGGATTGTTGGTGGTAAGTCTGTTCCGACACCAGAACACACAACAGAATTTCTCTGGATGGAGATCTTTTTATTGTTTGCTGTAAAATCACAGGTTAAATGATAAATATTTATCCATCTGTCAGTAAGCAGATGTATTTTAAAATATTGTATCTGTGTTTGTAACTATGAAAAAGATGGTGTTAATTTAAAAATGTCATTAAAAACTGGTATTAGCTGAATAAAGGTAAGTTCCATCTTTTTTACCATTCAGAAGCCTCAATGATAAAAGTCCTGCTTAGCATTTTATTTTGTAGACTATCGTTTATTTTAGGCTGGAATGATGATATAACTTATAGGTGGGATGTTTTTTGCACAGGAGAGCTTGGCAGTGGTGTACGCCCCCAGCAGTCCCAGACTCTATACCATCTATGAGCCCGTCATCAGGCTGAAAGGTCAGGCCAAAACGGTCATCACTCAGCGGCCCTTCAGCTCCAAAGAGGTGCAGAGTGTCTCCTTGGAGCCCGGCGTTCTCCGAGGTCTGGTTCCCGTGGAAACCCAAGGCCTCCAGAGCGTCCTGCATAAAATCGGTGGAACGGGAAACTTTGTTTTCCTCTTTGCACAGGTGAGATCATGAAGCTCCTGACGTTTTTAAAAGAATTTTGCATCTCCTGCAGCGTTAATGGACACTGAGGCGCCGAAACATTTTTGGCAATCGCTGAGTCTAAAAGCTCCTCACTTAAAAATTGTCCAATCGTTAAGGTAGATTGGCTCATCTGAGTCTTGTTCGGGTGTCCAATCGTGTCTCTGGTGTCCTCTGACAGCTCAGTTTGTAGGGCTGAGGATCGTTATTTAGGTGGTGATCCGATTTAGTTTCTTGCTCAAGATCGATGATTTACAGTTCAAACCACAGTTCTTACTATTTGATATATTCTGGTTGAATTGTTTCTATATGTTTGTCTATGTATATTTAATCACCTTCATTTATACCCTTATTTAGAACAGAAGTTCTGAATCAACAATACAGATTAAAAACTTAAAGATTTTTAAGAGGGAAATGGTTTTTATCACTTTAAACAATGTCACACTCTGAAGTTTTTCTGTCAACTTCCTGGTTAACTCCAGCAGGAAACAAAACATAAAAGTCGCGGTTGCTTTGAATCGTTTAACAACAAATCCTGAAAATGTTCTTCACAGCTTTTCCTCCTCAGAGTTGATCTGATTCCAGTTCCAGTAGATCGATGACAGGAAGGCAGTAACTGTCGACGCAGCAACACCTCAGTAGAAATGGAACAACTAGAAAAAACACTCAAAGTCCTTTCAGCTAAACAGAGAAAAGAATTTCCAACACAAAACAAGTTTCATAAACTGACGTGTTTTTTTTTTATGTATAGAGTAAAACACTCCTAAAACTTTAGATGGACATTTCACTGACGTATTCTCCGCCATGCTAGCAGACAGTCACATGACGTCAAACCATTGATTAGGATTTTTTTGTAATATTCTTTGTTAAATATGAATTATATTTTTTATTCAAATTGTCGACTATACTTGAAACAAAATCAGTTTTTCGGAACTCATTTCAGCAAACGAACTTCAATCTTGATAGTTTTACTTTGAAACTGAGAACTTTCATCGACACTTTACTTTGAAGATTTATTTACGTCTAATAACATTCGGTTTGTTTAGTTTAAATACGTAAAATCCTACATCATTCTGACATGTTAGAGAGCAAATGGAATGGCCTGAAGGACATTTTTACTCTGGTGTATTTAGAAAAATCAACTTTATAAAACAATAACTATCCTAGTGTTTGGGTTAAACCCCTGACAGTGTGACTCTGCCGCATCGGCTTCCATCTTTGTTGATGCGTTTCTCACATCCGTTGTTGCCTTCAGCTGAAGTGAAGCTCGTCTGTCTTTTTCCTTTTATTCGCCTCGTATTCGGGCTCCAGACGGTGGAACTGAGCGACTGCGAGAAAACCCAAGCTCTGGCGCTGCAAGTGCTGCTCTCTCTCTGCAACTCCAACCAGCATCGCATCCACGAAATGGACTGTTACCATGGTTACGCCATGATCCACCAGGTCCTCATCAAGCCCAAATGCGTCGTCGGTTATCACATGTTGAAGGTGAGTCCCACTTTGAACTTTTCCTTCCATTTCTTTTCTTTTTTTTTTGTAGAAAATAATCCATGAAGTGAAACTAAAGAGAAAAGAAAATATGAAACTTTGTCTCTTTATCTGTTGCATATTATTTAATCATCTGTGTGTAAAACTGTTGTGCGAGTCGTGAGGCAGCCAGAAAAATATAGACTCCAGATTTATGATCGTAGCAGTGAAGCCGGTCACAAATTATAGACTTTGATCAATACAGACGAGGTTGCTTGTCTTTAAATGTCTTTTTTTTTTGCTCAGAGTTATCAGCTTTTGCAGTGATGTAAAGGATTTTCTTCCTATTTCTACCTCTGCGTTGATGAACATGTTCAGTAGCGCCCCAGTTTTGGTTGAGTTGCAGTCGGTCGGCGTCTACAGAAGCAAAAAGAAAGAAAACTCTTTTCTGCCACATTCAACAGACGCTGCTTGACGGATGCTGCAGCGGACCCATCCTCCTCCTGGGGGAGGACGGTCAGTTCCGATTGGACGCCGAGTCGGTCGCCGTGGTGCAGGACCTGAGGCTCCTGTCAGAAATTCTGCTGGACTGGAAGGTCTGGGCCAAGGCTCAGGTAAACAAATGAGGGTCTCACCTGAGGCTTCTGAACGTCCCTGTTTCTAGAAACTGAGGTTTTCTATTAAATGAATTATTTTCCATGCAGCACAGACCGAGGTCACAGTCTGTTTTCACATTTACATTAAAACTTAAAAAATGTTCTTTACTAAACATAAAGTACCTTATTTTCTATTATTTAAACAAAAAGTCCCTTTTTAATTTCATTGGTTCACAAAACAGCTTTAAGAAATATCAGATCATTTGAAATTTTCTTACATTAAAAACATTTTTCTTAACATTTATTTCAAACGCCAAATGAAAAGAGTTTAAAAAAGACAGATCAAACAAGACAGTGTTACTTCACTTATGCAAAAGTGACATCTGCTTTTTTTTTCTTGTTTTTATTGATCATTTCTATTCTTGTAAAGTTCAATCAGTGACATCTTGTAGGTTTTTTTGAATACATGCAAACGTTTGCTTTGTTTTTTTGTTTTTTTTTTCCAAACTTTATTTGTTTTATGCAGAAATTGTACAAAATGTCCATCAATTCACAGACACCAGTCGAAATAAAAGTACTTTTGCACAATATTCTTTTTTTATATATAAGTTAAATAAAATAAAAAAACTAAAAACAAAACAAAAACACCAAAAATCAAGAGAAAAATAAAAATAAGAAGAGAAACACAAAACCGCACCAACCCTCTCTATTAAAGCTTCAGAAAATATAATAGATTCCAACAATTATAATTTAACACATGCCCAGATTTCTCAGAAGAGTAAATTAAAATAAGCAAGAAGTAAACCAATCCATGAGATGGAATCAGATAAAAGGGAGCCCCCAGAAGAAGTGACTTAGTCTGGAAAAGAGTAGAATTGTATTTGCTGTGTCGTTTGGAATAATGGACGCCACCTTTGTTCAAATTTATCAGAGAACCCATTCAATGTCATCCTTATCTTTTCCAACTTGATGAAGTACAGAACATCATTGAGCCACTGCGAAGATGATGGGGAGTGTGGTGATTTCCACTTTAATAGAATTACTCTCCTTGCAAGAAGAGTCATAAAGGCGAGGGAGTCCTTTTGAGATTTTGATAGGGAAGGTGGCCCTGAAAAAATTCCAAATAAGGCACTCAGAGGGTTTGGGCTCACGTTCCTCTCAATAACGCGTGATATCACTGAAAAAACTTCAGTCCAATAACCCAGGAGCTTGGGGCAAAGCCAGAACGTATGAATAAGGTTTCCTGGACATTGGTGGCATCTATCACATGCTGGAGAAATATTAGGGAATATTTTAGATAAACGGAATTTTGTAAAATAAACGCGATGGACCAGTTTGCACTGCATAAGACCGTGCCTCGCGCATATTGAAGATTTGTGTACTCTCATCAGAATCTGAGACCATACGCTGTCAGAGAAAGTTTCTCCTAGATCATCTTCCCAAAGAGCTTTTATAGTGTCCAGAGTTTTCGACCGGATAGCTGATATCTGATTGTAAATAAGAGAAATGGACCCTTTCAAAGAAGAAGAAGGCAAGAGCAAAGAATCCATGGTCGAGGTTTCAGATAAATTAGGAAATGAAGGAAAAGTACTAATAACAAAACTGCGGGCTTGTAAATATCTGAAAAAATGTTGCTTTGGGAGGGAGAATCTTTCTGATAATTGTTGGAAAGAGGCAAAAACATCATCAATGAACAGATCTTTAAAGGTCCGTAAACCAAGATCGGCCCATTTTAAGAAGACGTTGTCAACAAGAGATGGCGTAAAGAAAGGATTAGCTGCTAAAGGTGCTTTATGCGAGTAGATTTGTAATCCAAAAAAACGCTTAAATTGAGTCAGAATCTTAAGAGATGTTTTAACTATATAGTTCTTAGAATGTTCTCTTACTGGGAAATGTATAGGAGAATATAACAGCGCATTGAGAGACACTGGCTTTACCGAGTTCAACTCCATGGTTAACCAGTCTAAGGTGGGAGAAGCTCTGGATTGTAACCAATATTTAAAAATTCTTATGTTGGATGCCCAATAGTAATACCTAAAATTAGGCAGGGCCATTCCTCCAAGCACTTTGGGCCTCTGTAAATAGTGCTTTGACAGTCGTGAATTTTTTTTATCCCAAAGAAATTCGGACACAAGAGAATCAACTTGGGAGAAAAAGGAGCTAGTCAAAAAAATAGGTAAGCACTGAAACAGATACAGAAAGCGAGGCAATATGTTCATCTTGACACAATTAATGCGTGCCACTAAAGATAACTTAAGCAAAGACCAGCGTTCAAAATCTTCTTTCGTTTTTGACAAAAGAGGGATAAAGTTTGCTCCAAATAAGTCTTGTGGTTTTTTTGTCACTTGAACGCCAAGATGTAAAAAGCTGTCATTTGCCACTTTAAAAGGGAAATTTTGCAGGGAAGATGCATTAATACGCGGGTCCAGGGGGAAAATTTCACTTTTGCTCAAATTAAGTTTATATCCTGATAGCTTCCTAAAATCAGATAGCACACTCAATATCACAGGTATTGACCGGTTGATGTCAGAGACATAGAGAAGTAGGTCATCTGCATACAATGAGACCTTTGCCTCCACCCCATATCGATGCACTCCTTTAATGTTCAAGTTATTGCGAATAGCAATAGCCAAGGGTTCTATCGCTAGAGCAAACAAAAGTGGACTTAGAGGACAGCCCTGTCTGGTTGAACGGTGAAGTGAAAAGTAAGTGGACTGAGTGCTATTGGTTCTAACGGCAGCCAATGGATTAGCATATAAAAGTTTGATCCAGCATAAGAAGTTATCTCCCAAACCAAATCTCCTAACTGTATGAAATAGATAAGCCCACTCTACCCTATCAAAAGCCTTTTCAGCGTCTAACAATATTATGGCTTCCTGTGTGTTGCTGTTTGAGTTATTATACGTTATATTAAAGAGTCTCCTCAAGTTGAAGAAAGAATGTCTATTGCGGATAAACCCAGTCTGATCAGGGTTGATGATTTTAGGTAAGATTGTTTCCAGTCGGATGGAAAGAATTTTTGATAAGATTTTGAAGTCCACATTTAGCAGGCTTATGGGTCGGTAGGAGGAGCAAGAGAGGGGGTCTTTTTCCTTCTTCAAAATCAGAGAAATAATGGCTTGGTTAAGTGTCTGAGGTAGCATCCCCTCAGAGTATGCCTCATTATACATGTCTAATAACAACGGAGCTAACTTATCTATGAACTTCTTATAAAACTCTGAAGGATAGCCATCAGGGCCTGGACATTTACCTGCTTGGAGAGACAGAATTGCAGTACTAATTTCTGACAATGAAATGGTCCTGCCCAAAGTATTGGCATCTTCCTGATCGACGGTAGTAATTTTCAATGTTGAAAAAAAATAGTCAAGGTCCCCATCTGATGGAGTAGCTTCAGACGTGTATAATGTTTCATAAAATTCTTTAAAGGTTTGGTTAATCTGAGAGGGCTCTGTAGTAACACCGCAAGGGGTCTGAATTTTTGAAATTTGCCGCGAGGCTGAGACCTGTCTAATTTGGTGTGCCAAAAGTTTGCTTGCTTTATCTCCATGTTCAAAAAACTGGGTACTGGACTGAAGCATTAGCTCAGTAGTACGATATGTCATAAGGGTGTCAAATTCAGCTTGAAGAGAGAGACGCTCTTTATAAATATTTGGAGAAGGCGAGACTGCATACATAGCATCCAGCTGTAATATTTGCTGTCTCAAGTTATTCATTTTGTCACGCCTCAATTTTTGTTCATAGTGAATATAAGAGATTATCTCCCCTCTAATAAAAGCCTTGAGGGATTCCCAGAGGAGAGAGGCAGAGACCCCCGGAGTTTGGTTGGTACTTAAGAAGAAGTCAATCTGCCCAGAGACAAAACTGACAAAATTTTCATTGGCCAACAGACGAACATTAAGCCGCCATGGTGGACGTTCTGAATTTAGGGTGCTAAATTTTATGTCCATTAAAAGGGGGGCATGATCAGACAAGACAATAGCATCATACCTACACCTAGATATTGACGGGAGCAATCTATTGTCAACTAAAAATAAATCAATACGAGTATACGTACGATGCACTGGCGAAAAAAAGGAATACTCACGTTTGGAAGGATTAAAAAAACGCCAGCAATCAGTAGCCGCAAATTCCTGCATGAAAGCTGTAATTGTTTTGGCAGACCGTGAAAGTGCAGCTGGTTTTATGGAGGATCGATCTAACTCAGGATCAAGCCAGCAATTGAGGTCACCCCCTAGAATTAGATGGTGGGAAGATGGATCTGGCAAAATAGAAAATAAACGTTTAAAAAAAACATTGTCGTCGCTGTTGGGTGCGTAAACATTCACCAGTGCAACTTTTAAACCCTGAAGTATACCAGTGACAATGATATACCTGCCATTTGTATCTGAGACGACCTGTTCAGAGACAAAGGGAACAGATTTGTGTACAAGAATGGCGGTTCCTCTAGCTTTACCCAAAAAGGATGAGTGATAGACTTGGCCCACCCAGCTTTTTTTCAGCTTCAAATGATCGACGGTTCTTAGATGGGTCTCTTGTAGAAATGCAACTTGAGACCCCAGTTGTGCTTTGTTTTAAACCGTCATCCAACCCGTTCCATCATCTCATGTGATTTAAAAAGAGTACTTAGTTAAAATGAACTAAATAAATTAAATAAAGTCCTTAAACTTAATAAAGCCCAACTTTAAAAAGAAAAGATTTTTTTAATAAAAAACAAAAATACAGTACCAACACTTTTTTATTTTAACAGAAGCAAATTAATTATCTAGTACAAAGATATAAGGAGCCAAGGATTCAAATAATAAATGTATGAAAAAGTAAAAAAGCGGTTCATGTTTGAGGTAATGAATCCATTTTTCTTTAAGGATATAAGATCTGACAGATTCACAATCCTACAATTTCCTTTTTAATGCTGCACCACCTTTTTTTTCCACTTTTTTTATCTTAACCCTATAAAACATTACAAAGTCACTTTTGCCGGCTAATTTTTACCCGATATAAAATACCCAACAAAAAGGAGTTGACATAAAAGAACAAAAAATTCCTAAATGCTAAAAAAATGATACTAGAAACTTGGTCTTTGGTCCATGCAAGAGTCCAGGACACGCAACACATTGTAAACTCATGTAAATAGTTTTGTTTGAGTAAAAATCCCCCGGCTCCACGGTTAAACGTCAACAAAAAATAAGTACAAAAAACCAACACAAAGCTTCATGTTCCTTAACTGCTGTGACCTCTGGCAGAGAAACAGTTTGTTTAGGAATGGAGCCATGAACCGCATGAAGCACATTTAACATCTGAACGGCACTGAAGCTTCAGGTTTTCATGCTGGAAACCTTTTCTAAAGCAAAACTAGACGTATAGATAGGAAATACAATCATCTGCATACAGTTGTTGCCAAATTGTTATATTTTGATAATCAGAAACTGAAAGTCAAAACTGCCAAACAAAATTTGGTAAGTTGTTTAGCCGAATGTTTTTGCAGCAGCTTTAAATAAAACCCAACTAGTTTTACAATGGAAAATGTCTTTCTCAAAAAAAAATATCAAAAGATGCTTTTTCCTTTGTAATAAGTGAAAAATTGCCAATAGAACTAGTAGAATTTGTCATGGTAAGATTTTTGGAAAGAAATTGTGATGTCCTACACTTTTAAGATTAAATTAACTCTCGAGCATCTCAGGAACATTTAAGCGCTCTCCGTCACGCTGCGTCCTTACACTTTAATATTTTTGGAAAAGAATGTTGTGTTGAAACACTGATCAGAGCAACATTTTGGCACTGAAATCGTTTTAAAACGACCGGTTTGGCACCAGATAAAACCCAAATGGTACCCGTGCCCCACATCATCAGAAGAGTTTTCACTGAGCTCCTGTTTGTGCTGCTCTTCTCAGTGTGGAGTGTGGGAAACACTACTTGCTGCCTTGGAGATCCTCATCAGGGTCCATCACCCCTATCAGGTCTTCAACATACGTCAGCTCCTCAACGCTGGAGTTGTGCATCGCTTCCTGCTGGCCTGCCAGGTGCTGCAGGTAAGACACAGTGCTGCCTCTCCTCCTCCTTCTCACGGACTGTCATTAAGAGGACTGTGGTTTTCCTGAAGGAGCACCGGGACGAGCATCTGACCACCATCCCTCAGGAAGTGTGTTTGTCGTTCATCAAAATCATCCAGGAGGTTCTGGGCTCTCCTCCGGACTTGGACCTGCTCAGACTGATCTGTAACTTCCTGCTGGCCGTTCACCCCCCCACCAACACCTACGTGTGCCACACTCCGTCCAGCTTCTATTTTTCCCTGCACATCGGTAAAGAAGCGGCGCGGCTACACAACCCCGCCACCATCCGAGTGCCGTTAACTTTGCTGTTGTTTCTTCCTCCGTGGGACAGATGGGAAGCTGTACCAGGAGAAGGTGCAGTCCATCATGTACCTGAGACACTCCAACAGTGGCGGGAAATCTGCCAGCAGCTCCGTGATGTCGCTGTCCCCAACTGTGTTCACCGAGGCCCCCCAGGAAGGTACGCCTGCTCCTGCAACCTCCCAGCAGGGAACGCAGAATTTCATTAAAGAGCAATTTGAATGATTGGATTTCTGTGTCATTCTGAATGTCTACAATCAGTCATTATAGTCCTATTTTAGATATAAATGCCTGGAAGAAACTTGTTTTTACTAGGAATGGAGTTCATTATTAATTACTAATTACTTATAAAATGGATCCTATTATAACAAAAATCTAAGTTCATTTTACCAACCAATTTCTCAGACATTTAGTTGGTGCTAAACCTAAATGTTTGCAACCAGTCGCGTTTCTTTCTTCCATTAATAGATAAATAAAGTCCAGTTCGGCTGTTTTCCAGGGAATTTGCCTCCTCTTAGCTCTGAACACGGAGGAGAGGATCAGTCCCTACGCCCTCCGAGTCTGGCTCCCTCTCCGTACGCCTCTCCCCTGCTGACTCCTCGGCTCGGACGTGGCGGTCCGGGTGAAGCGGGTGAAGGAGACGGAGTCTCGCTGAACTCCCAGCAACCTCTGGGCAGCACGGAAACTCTCAAGAAGGTCGGCGGGGACGAGCAGCTCCTGAGCAGCTGTGAGTCAGCCAAAACCATCTGCGACTTGAAGGACCCGGTCGAGGGAGCCGCCCCGCGTCCCCCGTCCATCAGTGTGGAGGAGGACCGGGACGAAGCCGGGGAGGTGGACAGTCTGGCGGAGGGCAGCGTGGGGGTGGCAGAGTCTGAGGACCGCTTCGACTGGGCCAGCGACGAGGCGCCGCGGCGCCCCGACAGCCTGAAAGGGATCCAGTCCTTCCAGAGGAGCCACAGTAACCTGGCCAGCCTGGGCTTGGCCTTCCCGGTGCCAAATGGTTCGCTGGCCGTCGGCCGCTGGCCCAATGCAGCCGACCGAGGCTCCATGCCTGAGGACTGGGAGAGCTACACCTACTCCCCCGGATACGACCGGGCTCACAGCAAGACAGAGTCCACCGACAGGTTGGGGAACACCCGTCCCTTCAGCTCGTATGGATTGTTAGAAATAATAAATGTGAATGTTCTGCCGCTCGTCTCAGGTCCAGTACAGAGGACTGCCTGGTGCTGGTGTGTTGTGGACTTTACGACCTCTTGAGGGGCGTTTTGCTGCTCTTGCCTGACCTCATGCTGGAAGAAGTGATGGACAAGCTCATCCTGCCGGAGGCTCTCATCGTCCTGGTCAACCACTCGTCCCCGCTCATCCAGAAAGGAGTCATGAAGGTGGGCGCTTCCTTTCTCATCAAACAGACGATGATTGTCCTGCAGGGGGAAAAACTACAAACTGACTAAAGAAGACACTTTCATTCAACTTTTTTAAATAATTCCATAATACACGATCATACTGTTTTTAGTCAAACTCCAGAAACTAGTGTCGTTTTCTAGGACAGTTTCTGCAGAGCGACAGCAGATCATGAGGAACTCACCTCTCAGTTGGGGGCAGAAATACTGGCATAGAGTAACCCCACCCCCCTTCCCCTCCCCTGTTCTATCTATATGCTCTCCCACTAGCTTACAGCCCACTAAACTTTAGTTGTGTCTACGAGCGGATGCATCAGAATGGGACGGAGGAGGGAGATTGTGGCTCCGCCCAGCGTAGTTTCTACATCACAAATCCGATTATTGGAACTCTTTCCGTTTGTCTTTTAGCTTAGGGAGATCCTCATGACTCTGGATCATCTTTTAATAAACCTTCACCAAATTCAAAACTCTTAATTATTGTGATCCTGAAAAATGATTTTCCGTTGGTTTTCCATATTTCTATCTTTTGAAGCTGTTTTTTCTGAATGAAGCCCATTGAGACGACTATTGTTGTAAAATGTGGCTTTATAAATAAAATTGAATTAAATTGAAATTTTGGTTCCTTTTTTTGTTGGTATTTTGTTTTGTTGACCTTCAGCTTATTTAACTGACACAAACTAAACACCAGTATATCCCGACTTTTAAGCAAATGTTTGCTTAAAAATGATCAAATACAGGGTTAGTCTGTGTTTTGTTTTTTATTTCCAGTTTTAAACAAAGATGTAATTATTTTTTTCTTTGCTTAGTGCCACAAAAATATATATTATGATTTAAAAACGGGAAAGGTCTAATCTGAAGGCAACATTTTGACTTCCAAATTGAAGCCCTTTTAAAAAAGAAGTGACTGATGGCAAGTACATTAATCAAGGAACCAATCTGTCTCCATTCACAAGAAAATCTGCAAGAGAAATAGAAATGCAGTTTGGCTCCACCTTATTATTTTATTTTAACTTTAAAATTCAATTTAGCACCAACAGGAACCAGTCATTTGATTGACAGATTGTCGTCACATTTTTCAGCTCTGAAGCAGCTTTTCTTTCAATATTCTTAGCAGTGCCTTAAAAATGCTGCTACTTTTAAAAGTCAAGGATTTTTGTTCATTTGTTGTTTTTTTAAGCAGAACATGGATTTATCTGACAAAGTCAGGTGACGGCGCCTCGTCGTGGTTAAATCAGTCAGTATTGCCGTTTTCTCATTGGTTCCCCTTCGTGGATCCTCAGACCGGCTGACATTTGTTTTGTTTTTTTCCGTGTTAAATGCGAACACACGTGTTTCATTAAGCCGCTTTTTCGTCACAGTTACTGGACGCCTACTTCAGCAGAGCGTCGAAGGAGCAGAGGGAGAAGTTTCTGAAGAACCACGGCTTCTCGCTTCTTGCCAACCAGCTGTACATCCACCAGGGCAGCCAGGGGCTCCTGGAGTGTTTCCTGGAGATGCTGTTCAGCCGACCCATGGGCTTGGAGGAAGAGTGAGCATCGTCTTCACCGCCTCACAATGTGCATGTTATGAATCCCTAAGAGGATCCTTTTTTTGTGTGTGTGTGTCCAGACTGGACCTGGATGAGATGGAGAACATCTCGCCCTTCAGAAAGCGCTGCATCATCCCCGTGCTGGGTCTCATTGAGAACTCTCTGTATGAGAACTCCTTGGTGCACAACATCCTTTGCATGCTGCTGCAGCTCATCAACGCCGGGCCCAAGCTGGCGGACATCCTGCTGGACCACGGGCTGCTCTACGTGCTCTTCAACACCCTCTCCACCCTCAACGGCATGGAAAACGGGTACGACTGCCAAGCAAAGGAGGGTTTGCTCGTGGCTTTTGAGCTCAGCCGTAAATTCAGTCTTTGCTCCTCTTTCCGATGGTCAATCTGACTTCCTGTTCTGCTGCTGTTCTCGTCCTCCCTCTGCAGTATTCCCCTGAACGACTACAAGCTCCTGGTGTGTGACATCCAGCAGATGCTGGTCGCCGTGACGATCCATTCCTGCAGCTCCTCGGGGTCTCAGTACTTCCGCATCATTGAAGACCTCATTACTTTGCTGGGTTTCATGCAAACCAGCAAGATGCGCCGCACTCGAGGTGAATTCAGCCGCCTGTCATCAGGCCGGCTAGTTCTGCCGCGCCCGGCGGTCACTTCTGTGCAACCACAGATGGAGACGCATAATAAACACCACCTACATTTTTAACGTTTTACTTCTAATCTGATTCAGAAGGGAGTTTTATTTTGGAAAATGACTGGATTCTCTCCACCACATCCGACTCATTCTTGTCTCATGTCAAGTCGCTCGTGTTGAAAATCCATCCGCTGCTTTCTTAAAGCTAGCAAAGCTACTAAAAAAACAAACGTATGTGGAAAGTTTGTTTGGGTAGAAAAGCTCAAAAATGGAAACAGGAGAGTTTTCGACTTCAAAATAAAATGAAGCTGCTGTCAGCAGACAAACACCGGGAGTCTTTACTCCAAATGTGAATTTATTTTGACAGTTCTTCCCAGACCATAATAGTAATAATGATAATGCAAAATATTTAGCAACCGGCTGCCTAATGTCAGGAGTTTGCTCCTTATAGAGTTACTCAAAGGTTTTGGTGACTGACGTTTTTGTTTTTATCAGTCGCACCTTAAAAGTCGGTCAAGCTGAAGTTGGCGTCTGATTTTACCCCTTTGACAGTTATGGGTTAAGGGGAAATTAAGATCATATTTTTTCCGACATAAAATCTAGTGTAAACATAGAGTTTAAAGCAGCTGCAGATATTTTACAGAGGTTGAAGATAAACTTTACCCTCAAAAGTTGAGACAAACTCGAGGCAAAAAAAGAATATGGGATGTCGCCTTCAGTACAGACCAGTCTATAAGATGTTATCTGTGGCCTGGAAGAGGTTGAGGATCACTGGTCTACTCAGCCACCTCACATTTCTGCATTAGCCCGTCTATTCTTTTCTGCCTCCAGGAACATTTTTTCCTTCACGTGTCAAGAAAAGCAAAGACTTTAGTAAATCTTCAGCAGAAACTTTGGTTTTCCTGCAGCTTTCTCACACAGGTTACTAATCCGTGGCAGAGGTTTGAAGAAATGTAGCATTTTTACTGAAATAAATGATTGAACGTGAGTGAATGTGGAGCCTCCGGTTAAGCTGAGCGTTTGTGCCGTGTTCCCAGAGATGGCCGTGGCTCTGCAGTTCCGAGTCCTCCAGTCAGCCATCGAGTTCATCAAGACCACCGCCAACCACGAGCCTCATAAGCTGAGCAGCTCCGTGCACGCTCCCAGCTCTCCGCATCACGCCATCCATCAGAAGCGCAAAAGCATCGCAGGTGAGTTCGGCCGCGGCGGCAGAAACCCGACCCGGTTCCGGTGTCCGTGCATTGACGGTGTCCTCGTCCTGATCTCAAGGTTCCATTGCCATGAAAGACTCGATTATCCCCCGCCTCCCCAGGCAGCACTACTGCTCCTACGGCCAGATCCCTATGTTCCCCCCATTCAGCCTCCTGCCCCAGGACTCCCCCCTCTCCTGCCCCTCCAGTCCTCCATCATACATGCTCCACTGTGATGCAGGTAGCTGGGGGCGTGACCGACCTCCCCCCTCCTGGGGGGACGTCTCCCACGTTTGCAGTGAAGTTAATCTGCCCGGTACCCTGAGGTGTTACCGGTGCCAGTGTGTGCATGTTTGAAACCCCCACTAAACCCGTGCGGCTCCTCCCTGGAGGAGAGCCGCCTTCTCCTTGCGCGGTCTTTGCTGTGAAGCTTCAGCTCATCTTGGTTCGTCTCGTGCTTTCAGGCCGGCGCCGCTTCTCGGTGGCGCAGACCGACTCTCTCCTGATGCGGATGCGCTCTGTTGCCAGCGATGAGCTGCACCACATGATGCAGAGGAGGATGAGCCAGGAGAACCCCATCCGTGCCAGCGAAGCGGAGTTTGTTCAGCGGCTGCAGCGGCTGGTGGTTCTGGCCGTGAACAGACTCATTTACCACGGTAAATGACCTTTCCTGACTGCGGTTATCGCCTTTGTCTGTCAGCTGATCTTTGGCTTCTGGTTTCAGATGTGAGTCAGGACTTGTTTGACCTGCTGAACATCCCGGACTCTCCTGACCATCAGTCGCTCACCCCAGATCCCGGCAACCAGTCGCACGACGACAGCGGTCCGCCGTCTGTCCCGCACTCCCCGACCCCATTCAGTCTGCCGCCCGCCAGCATAAAGAGCTTCCAGAGAGACATCCTCAAACTCATGATGGACGGGATCAAAATCAGCCTGGTAACGAAAACCTCGTCCGTCCGTCTGCAGAGCGTTGAGATCTTTCTCTTTGGCTGATCTGGTTCTGTGGGTCCACAGGGCAGCAGCCCGGGTCGAGGAGGAGCCCCCCACCATCAGTGGCAGAGGATCCTCTGGTCCTGCAGGGACACTTTTAAGGTCCAAATAGGTCGTCTTCTGGTGCACTCGCTCAGCACCGCACTTCCCCTTTCTGACAGGAAGGAGGCGCTGGAGTTTGTGTTTGACTCCAAACATTTAGAAATCCTGAAAGAAAGCCTCAGTCCAGGTCTGGAGGTGAGTCCTGCTCCAGGTTTTCATGCTTGAAGGGTTTGTTTTTTTCTCTGAACAAAAACCAAACTTTGTTCGTTTCGCTGCCCGTCCTCCACGCAGCACGGACCTAAGCTGTCCCTGTATCTGTACGAGATGCTGCACGACCACCGAGACGGCCTCACGAAAGACGAGCAGGGCGCCGTGGGCGTGTTCATGACCTCGCTGAAGCTGTGCGGCCATCGCTGCATCCCGCCCAGCGCCCCACACAAGCAGGACCTGCTGAAGGCCATAAAGGAGGTAAGTGCTGCATGGAGACGCTTTTGTTACAGGGATATAATGCTGGTCACTTCTGACAAACATGACGCTTTCTAGAAACCTGAAAAAAGTAATAAAGTTGTTCCTCTTTAGGAAAAATTCAAATATGAAGCAGAAGAAAAAAACAGCAAAGTTGCGTGGGAAAAGAAAATGGTAAACGCTCAGCGGAAGTGAGTATGAATCCACTTGATCTGGATGTAAATATTTAGCATAATCCGGTTTTGTTCCCCTTTTTAATTTCTTTTCCTCCGTTATCCCGCTGCAGTCTTATTCAGAGGCTGGATGGGAAGTTGAAGGACATTTCCAAGATTGCGGCTGACATCACTCAGAATGTGTCTCTGCAGCAAGGCCAAGAAAGAAAGAAAGTCATCCAGCACATCCGGGGTCTCTACAAGACCGACCTGAGCGCCAGCCGCCACTGGCAGGAGCTGGTGCAGCAGCTCACCCACGACCGGTGGGCCTTCGTCTCCCTCTGGAGCATTTAAACCAGCATTTTCATGACTTTTTCCATGTCGGACAGTAGTTTGAACCAAGGACATTAACAGTTTGCTGCTGTTCTAGGGCAGTTTGGTACAACCAGAACTCCTACCCAACGTCCTGGCAGCTGGATCCCACCGAGGGGCCGAACCGGGAGCGGCGGCGGCTGCAGAGATGCTACCTCACCATTCCAAACAAATACCTGCTTCTGGACAGACGCAAGCCTGAAGGTGGGAAGACTCTTTTTAAGTCCCACTCTGGTAAAATCTGGTTTGGGGTGTTGTTAACTTGTTCTGTTAGCATTTTTCTGATTTTTATAAAGAAAATTGAGCTTAAAAATGGCATTTCTCAGTATTTCTTTATTCAAATAGAAATACTGTTGGAAAAGATCATATACTGTGAACAAAGCAAATGCGCGACTGTCACAGGAAGTAAATAAATGTTCAAAATAATGTTTCAGTGAACATTTTCAAAGTAAAGTTTTTTTGTAGATAATAAAGACTAAAGTTCATTTTACCAAATTCAGTTCTTAAAAAAACCAAATTTGTTTTAAATATATATTTACAAAGTAGATTTGAATAAAATAAAGTAGGAAAATATTTTTTCAAAATAATCATTTTCTTAAGTTTATAAAACTCTTTTGTGTTGGAAATTCTTTTCTCTGTTTAGCTGAAAGGACTTTGAGTGTTTTTTCTAGTTGTTCCATTTCTACTGAGGTGTTGCTGCGTCGACAGTTACTGTCTTCTTGTCATCGATCTACTGGAACTGGAATCAGATCAACTCTGAGGAGGAAAAGCTGTGAAGAACATTTTCAGGATTTGTTGTTAAACGATTCAAAGCAGCCGCGACTTTTATGTTTTGTTTCCTGCTGGAGTTAACCAGGAAGTTGACAGAAAAACGGACATTGTGTAAAGTTTCTTTCTTTCTAAATCTTTCTGTTTTTACCTGTTTTGTTGATTCAGATCTCCTGTTCCAAATAAAGGTATAGATGATACATATGTGGATTAAATAGTAAAAATAGAGAATCGATCTGTGAATTGTTGATCTTGATTCGTGATTCGAACCCCAACACCACCTCCTGGTGCAGCCCTATGTGCTCCATTCAATCATCATTCATCAAAAGATGATCAGAGTGGGACTTTAACGGCCTATTCTGTGCTTTTTCATCCCCATTCCGACTTGTCCTGTTCCTTCTAGAAGCAGTGAAGCCGCCGCTGTCCTTCCTGTTTGAGGATAAAACCCACTCCTCCTTCTCCTCCACCGTCAAGGACAAAGCCACCAGCGAGTCCATCAGGTAGGCCAGTTGCTCCGGAGCATCCGGGAACTGAAGCCGTGGGTCCTCCTCAAATGAAACTTTGGTTCTTGTCCTCAGGTTCACAAGAAGGTGTGTGAGTGTTGCTCCATCCAGGGAGACGGCAGGAGAGCTCCTTCTAGGTTAGCAAACGCCGCTGCACGCCACACGAACGAAACCCGGCTTCTCTCAGCTGTTTAATCCGTGTTCTCCCAGGAAAGCTGTCCTCTCGGTGCTCTAACAGTGACTCTGTCCTGCTGTTACACAGGGAAGTCTGGGATGTACTTTGTGGAGGACAATGCTGCTGATGCACAGGACAGCCAGGTACGTGCTCAGGACTCTTTCATCCTGTTCCGGTGGATCGGCTCCATGTTGCACGAACCCACCGGGCTTTTGTGCGTGAATAGATTCTTCACGGGGAGACCGAGGCGCCCTCCTTCTCCTGGACGTATGAGGAGATAAAGGAGGTGCACAAGAGGTGGTGGCAGCTGAGGGACAACGCCGTGGAGATATTCCTCACCAACGGCAGGACGCTGCTGTTAGCCTTCGACAACACCAAGGTGAAGCAGAAAAAGAGAAACCAATTTTTTCCAACAGGAACACGGTTTCACTGCATTAAAACACCGTGAGGGAATTTTCCACATTCACCAAAACCATCCTAGAGCTGCTTACCTTCTTTTAGTATTCATACATACAGTCACCAGGCAAAGGGCTCCTGCAGCTCCTTCAGTGAAACGATTAGGGATGCACCAAAATGTAAATGAATAGTAATAAGAACGCTTGGCCAGATACCGGATAGTTATCAAATATGGATGTGTTGCATAAATAGATAAGAATACATTCAAGACGTGTTGTTCAAAGAAAGTAAATGTTTATATTATGTCAAAACACCAATTCCAACATGAATGCAGGTACACCACTAAACCCAGAGCCAGGATCAATGTGTCAATGACGGCATTTTCTAGACACCGGAGAGACGCAAACACGTCCGGCCGAATGGATGGATGGATGGATGGCATCCCTAGTTAGGATCAGAAATCTGTTGGGTTTCACTTCCAACAACAGCATCTGTGCAGAAAGTCCTCCATTTTTATCATGAAAGATTAACTTTGGGATCTACACGCCTGTTGATCCATCGGCTCCTCTGGGAAACGGCTTGGAAAAAAGAAATGTTGGTTTTAAGGTTTGTAGATTATAAACGTCGTTGAGTGAGGCGAGCTCGCATAGTGGCGTTCCCCTGTTGCTCGCATATTTTGATCAGAATATTGAGAAAACCTCAAACATTAATCGCCGGCTCAAGCTGAACAAAACAAACACACGATGTGAACATATTAGGCAGGAAAAACCACGGACATCAGAAAATGTACTTTTGCAGGTTCTTCTAAAAATGACAAAGCTGGTCGTCGCTCTCAGCCGACCACAAACTAAAGCCAACGGAAAGGCCGCCATTTTGACACTTTTTTAATGACCGGAGTGTCTGGAGCAGAGTGGGGGGGCGTGTGGCAGCCGCTCAGCCAGTGAGGGTGTCAGAAGTGGGCGGCGAGGGCGGGGTTGCATAGTTTACAACGCAGCTCTCGGCTTTAAATGTTTTTGTTTTGATTTCTATGATAGTTTTTTTCCTATTAATTGTTTTGCTTTCTTTAATTGGTTGAATGCTTTGATTTCCGGTCTCAGTTCCGAGACGACGTCTTCCACAACATCCTGACCTCTGACCTTCCCAACCTTCTGGAGTACGGGAACATCACGGCGCTCACGCAGCTCTGGGGCTCCGGTCAGATCACCAACTTCGAGTATCTAACGCACCTCAACAAGCACGCCGGCCGCTCCTTCAACGACCTCATGCAGTACCCCGTGTTCCCCTTCGTCCTGAGCGACTACACCAGCGAGACGCTGGACCTGCAGGAGGCCAACATCTACAGGAACCTCAGCAAACCCATCGCGGTCCAGTCAAAGGAGAAGGAGGACCGCTACGTGGATAATTACAGGGTAAGACCGACGGTTTCTCTGTGTGGCTGGAGGAGAAAAGCTTCACCGTCGGCGTGTTTGTCGCGCAGTACCTGGAGGAGGAGTACAAAAAGGGCATTCGAGAAGACGACCCCATGCCCCCCGTCCAGCCGTACCACTACGGCTCGCATTACTCCAACAGCGGCACCGTGCTGCACTTCCTGGTCCGAATGCCGCCTTTCACCA
Organism: Oryzias latipes; assembly: GCF_053564925.1. Lineage (NCBI taxonomy): Eukaryota > Metazoa > Chordata > Actinopteri > Beloniformes > Adrianichthyidae > Oryzias > Oryzias latipes. The sequence goes on along the minus strand of NC_136251.1, from coordinate 30,478,009 downwards.
AGATGTTCCTGGCCTACCAGGGTGAGTTCTGCTCTCCACCATGAAAGGCTGCTCTGCTGGTTTCATCCTGGCGGTTTTCTCTGATCGCGGTTTCCATTCATCTCCTCTGATGCTGCCATGTGTCTTTTGATGCCACGGCGAATGTATTCAGCGAGCGCGTTGTTGAAGGTTATGAAAGGAGGTGCTTTTAAGCAGCCTCTAATTAGATTTCCTTTGGCCTCGTTTAGACCAGAGCTTTGATATCCCCGACCGGACCTTTCACTCCATGAACACCACGTGGCGTCTGTCCTCCTACGAGTCCATGACGGACGTGAAGGAGCTCATCCCAGAGTTTTTCTACCTCCCAGAATTTCTGGTTAACAGAGAGGGTAACTGTCGCCTAAACATCCACGTTTGTCCCTCTAAACATTCCCTCAAGAAGTTCATGTTTCTTTCTTTTGTCCAGGTTTTGATTTTGGCGTTCGCCAGAACGGGGAGCGGGTAAACCACGTGAACTTGCCCCCTTGGGCTCGCAATGACCCTCGTCTGTTCGTCCTGATCCATCGGCAAGCTCTGGAGTCGGATCACGTGTCCCAGACGCTGTGTCAGTGGATCGATCTGGTCTTTGGGCTCAAACAGAAAGGCAGAGCTGCCGTTCAGGCCATCAACGTCTTCCACCCCGCAGTGAGGAGCCGCCGGCCTTCGCGTTCCTTCAGGAGAACCTTCCTCGTTGCTTTTGCTAACATCTGCTAAACCTCTCCACAGACTTACTTTGGCATGGACGTGTCTGCTGTGGAGGACCCGGTCCAGAGGCGGGCCCTGGAGACCATGATCAAGACGTACGGACAGACGCCCAGGCAGCTCTTCAGCGCTTCCCACATGAGCAGGACGGGGCCCAAACTCATGATGGAGGGGGAGCTGCCGGCGGCCATGGGGCTCCTGGTCCAGCTGGCCTTCAGGGAAACGCGAGAACAAGCGAAGGAAGTCGTGTGTCCGGTAATCCACGATCCGGGACGCAGAGGAAGACCTCCCTGAAAAGATGTGCTGCTGACTGCTAACTCTGCCCCCCACAGAGCCCGCTGCCGTGGATCAAAGGTATGAAGTGGGGGGAGTTTGTGGGCTCGCCGTCCGCCCCGGACCCCGTGGTGTGTTTCAGCCAGCCGCACGGGGAAAGGTTCGGATCTTTGCTGGCGCTGCCGACCCGGGCCATCTGCGGCCTGTACAGCAAGTTCTGCCTCATGATGATTTACAGCAAAGAGCAGGGTATGGGGGCCTTCTTTAGGAGGGATTTCTCCCGCCAGGACTTTCCGCCTGACTCCTACCGGTGTGTTTGCCCCCTCCCCCACAGGCGTGCGGAGCATGCACAGCACCGACATCCAGTGGTCTGCCATCCTGAGCTGGGGATACGGCGACAACATCCTGCGGCTGAAGAGCAAGCAGAGCGAGCCGCCCATCAACTTCATTCAGTGTTCACAGCTCCACCAGGTATGACCCGCTTCCCCCCAGAACCTGCCCCGAAGGTGGGGTGGGGGAAGGATCTGAAGTGCCTCACCTTTCCTGCCCCCCCTGCAGGTGAGCAGCTGCGCCTGGGTACCCGACGGCTGCCAGCTCTTCACGGGCAGCAAGTGTGGAGTTATCACCGCCTACAGCAACCGCTTCACCAGCAGCACGGTGGGTTTCCATGGCGACGTCCCTCTATAACCTTCCGCCTCCACACCAGCACCCAGACCCCCCCTCAAACGCTCAACTTCATTAGTCACGTCACAGCTGCCCTTGAAACGATTTCAGCCCGGCAGGAGGTGGGATTCGAGGTCCAGGAGTGCAGTCATGAGAGGAGCTCTCAGCTGTTCTCCTGCTTCACAAAAAGATTTATTTTTTTTTTAAAAGGGAGCACTTCAGAAAAAGACCAACGTGACACACTGACACAGAAACCCGCTGACGGCCTTTTGCGTTTCTGCAGCCATCAGAGATGGAGGTGGAGTCTCAGGTGCACCTGTACGGCCACACAGGCGAGGTCACCAACCTGGTGGTCTGCAAACCCTACAGCATCCTCATCAGTGTGAGCTGTGATGGCACCTGCATCATCTGGGACCTCAACAGGTCGGTGTCTCGGCGGGGAGGCGGAGCTCCAAGCGTGACTTGTTTCTGAGCTCCTGCATGTTTTTCAGACTTTGTTACGTGCAAAGCCTCACAGGTCACAAAAGCCCGGTGACCGCTGTGGCTGCCAGTGAAACCACCGGAGACATCGCCACAGTCTGCCACTCTGGTGAGGGGGCGGGGCCTTTCAGTTCCTGACGCTCTGGCCAGAAAAGATGCCATAACTCTGCTTCTTTTTGTGTGTGTGCAGAGGGTGGAGGAAGCGACCTGCGCCTGTGGACGGTGAACGGTGATCTGATTGGTCACGTCCACTGCAGAGAAACCATCTGCTCGCTGGCCTTTTCCAACCAACCTGAGGGCGTGTCTGTCAACGTCATAGCCGGCGGTCTGGAAAACGGCGTAGTGAGGTATGCAGAACTACTTTCATTCACTTTTCCCGTATTTTTTGGAGTATACAGTTGGCCAAAAGAGTGTTTAGTCGGCCACCAATTGTGCAAGTTCTCCCACTTAAAAAGATGAGAGAGGCCTGTAATTTTCATCATAGGTTAACCTCAACCATGAGAGACAAAATGAGAAATAATCCAGAAAATCACATTGCCTGATTTTTTAAAAATAATTTATTTGTAAATTATGGTGGAAAATAAATATTTGGTCAACATCAAAAGATCAACGCAATACTTTATCTACCGTTTGTTGGCAATGACAGCAGTCAAACGTGTTCTTCAAACGTCTTCAAAAGGTTTTCACAAACTATTTTGGTCCATTCCTCCATGCAGATCTCCTCTAGAGCTGTGATGTTTTAGGGCTGTCGCTGGACAACACAGATGTTCAACTCCTTCCAAAGATTTTCTATGGGGTTGACATCTGGAGACTGGCTAGACCCCTCCAGGAGCTTGAAATGCTTCTTATGAAGTCCCTCCTTCGTTACCTGGTAGGGTTGTGCCGATACCATAGTCCATCGTGATGTCAGTCAGCCATCACGATGGAGAGACACCATGGTGATGCCACGCCCCCGCCATGCTGCAAGTAGACGCCATAAGCCGCGGTCACATGTGCAAAAATATCTTGATCGGATCAATGGTCGGATTAGACGTGGGTGCAGAAAACCTTTTTCCGATTAGAACGAACGTTCACATGGTCACACTTTCAGTCTGAATTAATCATTTGCACATTTGCAGTAGTGATGAAAATACCGGAAGAGGAAATGAGTCCCGCTGTAAATAAAGTGAGCTGCCACATGCATATATGTAGCAGCTCGGTAACATACGAGATGATCTTCTAATTTCCTGTCATCGCGGATGAGTCATTAGTTGGGAAATAAAATAAATAAAGTAATAAAGTAAAATTACTAATAATAATTATATAATAACAAAAGAAAATGAAAAATACCCCCCCGACGATATCATCGTCCATCCAGATGGTTTACTGCAAACATCGTCAACTGCCAATTTAAGGGACATCACCCAACCCTGTTACCCGGGCAACGTGTGTTTGGGATGGTTGTCATGCTGAAAGACCCAGCCATGGTTCATCTTCAATGCTGATGGAAGGAGGTTTTCACTCCAAATCTGCCCATACATGGCTCCATTCATTCTTTCCTTTACACGGATCAGTCGTCCTGGTCCCTTTGCTAATAAACGGCCCCAAACTATGATACTTCCACCCCCATGCTTTACTGTAGGTCTGGTGTTCTTTGGATGCAGCTCAGCATTCTTTCTCCTCCAAACACGATGAGTAGAGTTCTTACCAAAAAGTTCTATTGTGGTTTCATCTGACCATAGGACATTCTCCCAATCCTCTTCTGGATCCTCCAAATGCTCTCTAGCAGACTGTAGACGGTTCTGCACATGTACCGGCTTTAGCAGGGGGACACGTCTGGCCCTGCAGGGTTTGAGTCCCTGGTGGTGTAGTGTTTTACTGATGGTAGCCTTTGTTACTTTGGTCCCAGCTCTCTGCAGGTCATTCACTAGGTCCCCCGTGGGGTTCTGGGATCTTTGCTCCCCGTTCTTGTGATCATTCTGACCCCACAGGGTGAGATCTTGGGGGGAGCCCCAGATGGAGGGAGATTCTCAGTGGTCTTGTACGTCTTCCATTTCCTAATAATTGCCCCCACAGGTGATTTCTTCACACCAAGCTGCTTACCTGTTGCAGATTCAGTCTTCCAGCCTGCTGCAGGTCAACAGTTTGGTTTCTGGTGTCCTTAGACAGCTCTTTGGTCTCCATAGTGGAGTTTGGAGGCCTCTCTCATCGTTTCAAGTGGAAACTTGCACAATTGGAGGTTGCCTCAATCCTGTTTTGCTCCACTGTTAGTCACATTGGAGTATAACAATAATAATGTATTGGATATTTCTGCACCATAGGGTCACAGTCAGGGTCACGGTTAGGATCATGGTTAGGGTCACAGTCATTGTTAGGATTAAGGTAAATTGTATAATTTCCACTTCCAGTCGGTAATGTCAGCCGCTGTCTTGTCTGCTGTTAGGTCCCTCTCGAACAATCATATTGTTTGTTTTGGACAGCGGTTCTTCTTCTTAGTTGCTTTCAGTAGCAAATGTTAACATGCCTACAGCGCCCTCTAGCGGCCGTTAGTGAGAAAATAACCTATATATGAGCCCAAATCTCTTTATTTTAAACACATAGAAGTCGCACCCATGGCAAACAATACAAAAAGCTGTGACTTGTATTGCGAAAAAGAGGGAACATGCATCTTTTTTTTTCTTTTTTTTGCATGCATTTTTTCACGTTGCAATAAATAAATATGTTTTTAGGCTGTGGAGCACCTGGGATCTAAAACCAGTCCGAGAGGTCACCTTTGCAAAGTCCAGTAAACCCATCATCAGGTATTGATCCGCTCTCCAGGTGTTGCTTTTCTGTGCCGCTCGACTTCCTCACGAGCCTTTGTCTCCTATCAGCCTGACGTACTCGTGCGACGGCCACCACCTCTACACGGCCAACAGCGAGGGCACGGTGATGGCGTGGTGCCGGCGGGACCAGCAGCGCATGAAGCTGCCCATGTTCTACTCCTTTCTGAGCAGCTACGCCGCAGGCTGACCTCCTCCTGCTCCTCCTTTTCTTCATCTGCACTGACAGGGAGGAGGACGCTGCCTCTCTGAACCTGCCCTGACTCCTAATAATGCCACCCCCGGCTGAGCAAGCTCCACCCGCCCTTCCCAGCATCAGCAGTGATGAAAGTGTTATGTGTACATAGATCTATATTTATAAAAAGTTTGGATGAAGCTGCAGCAGACACTTTACACTAAACCTCTCTGTCGTCTTTTTGTTGGTTTCCTGGGAAGCTGCTAACCCCTGACCCGAAGCGTGTGAGGACCCGGGTCTGTCACTGCTCCTTGCTGGGGGGGGGGGGTCGTGCTCTGTGAGTGTGTGTGTGGGGGGGCTGTGTCGCGGCTTCACTTTGTGTCTCGCAGGAGCGACCGCACACGGGGGGGGGGCACCGTGAATCGGACCCCGTGGTTCTGTCCTCTGTGTTTTGTATGCCCCCCTGCCCCCCTCCAGCTGTGACATTTCCTCTCACGACCTGCATCCAGAAGCTCCACCCCCCCCCCCCCTGCTTTTCCGGTTTTACTGAACTTTTAACTCCGAAGCTTCTTCAGATCAATAACACTAATCTTCAACCCCCCCTCCCCCACAATGAGGGTCCACTCCTCTGAGGAACCAGTCGCACTTCCTCTTTGGCTGTTTCTGTGGATCAAACTGCACTTTTTATGAACCCAAAACAGCCATAATTGTAGTCTTAATTAAAGTTTTTATTGAATGAGACAAATAAACTAAAAGAAATGGTTTTCCCTCCGTCTTCTGGGTAAACCCGCCTCTGTCTTCTGTTTGTTTTAACCCTCTGTAGTGAATGATCGTCCATCGTTTCATAAGAAAGGGAACATTTCTCGTTTTCATTTCTTTCAGAAAGTTTGTTTTGTCCCTTTTCTGATCTGAACCTAAAGAAAATGTGACGTTTTTGTGTTTCTGTGAGAACGGGTGCAACTCCAACCTCCTGCTGGTCTTCATCCCTCCACCAGTTTTCTGTCAGGAAATGTGATGAAAGTTTTTATTATTTCTGTTTATACCTTATCTGTGCATAATTTAAGACCTGCTTGTGATCCCGGATTTCTCCAGACCAGTTTTTGTAGATCGGCATGCGGGCAGGAGGTTGTCTTAGGTTTTGATGTATATATATTTGCTTGTTTATGCACAAAACCATGTGATATTATAAATATATAAATATATAGATATAAAATATTTGAAGAAATATTACTAAACTTGTCGTGGTGAGTTTTTATTTATCTATTTCTGGTGAACTGCAGGTTTAACTGTCAGATTAATTGGATGAATAGGCGGAGGTGGTGCGTTTGGGGCCGGCTCGTACAGCGGAGACTCCCAGTGATCGAGTGATCTCTGCTCCACAGCCTGCATCTCATCGTCACACAGAGATTTCCCCCCCTGCTGCATGCGTAACATCTCTCCAGGTCCAGCCGTGGCGCTCACTTCGCCGCGCGCGTCTCCGCTTCCCACACGGATCACGCACGACTCACGCACAACGAACCGCTGAGGGGGGGGAGAAAAACCGCCAGGCAGGATTTACCTTCGCGGGTCGAGTCCGGCGCAGGAGCGAGGCTGGGATTTCCTCCCATCGATTCATCTCTTGACACATCCCTGGTCGTGCGCGCGTGCCTGCGTGCGTGCGTGTGCGTTGGGTGGAGTCAATCCGGAATTCTCCAAATTGGAAAACCGTTGGCACATTCCAGGTAGGTCGGTGGCTCCAAACCCGCGCGCGCCGCGCACGCGCTCCCACCCGAGAAATCTGCGGATGTGTCGGTGAAACGAAAGAGAAATGTCCGTTTCCCGGAGGTTGGGGGGGAGGGGGGGGGATCAGGGCCGCAGCCCCTCGTTTTTCTTTTTTTGTTTTTTTTTTTTAAATGACAGATCAACAATTAGCGTTTGGATACGGAGGCGCGCGGAACCGAAAAAAAGCCGCGCGGATGGAATGGAGACCTGCGTGGAAGGGAGGCCTGATGGCTTCCCGCGATGGTGGGATTCAAACCCCCAGCAGAAAATCCTACGAACGGGGGCTCCCAAAAAAATTCAAACGATTTTTACTCCATTTGATGCCACGAAACGGGAGCAAACCCTCCTTTGTGGGGGATGCAGCAGCAGCAGCCCACCTCTGGTGTTACACAATACATCTGCGGGCAGGTGGCCCCTCTGGCCAAAGTGGGGCAGATCAGGACTGAGGGGGTCAAAAGGGGGCCTGAAAGAATCGCAGGGTCTCTGCAGGGAGGCAGCTACAGGCTCTTTGGAGGAGAAAGGGAGAATCCATAGAACCTCCATGGACTTTGGAAATGCACCTGAGTCCTGTTTTTCAGTGCCCCCCCCCTCCCCCGTCAGCTCCTGCCCCGGATCACTGAAGGGGGGGGGGGGGGGGGGGGGGCAGAACAGTCATGCATGAGAGAAAAATGTCAAACTGCTGTCCAGCTGCTGCCTTCAAAGCTCTTAAGCTCTTTCTTCAGATAAAATGGAGCGTGGGCGCTGGAAACCCGCTTCTCCAGACAAAATGGGCTCTATAAATAAAAGGGGTTGTGGCAGAGATGGCTGTGCTCTGTGTGGAAGGGGAGGGGGGGCGGCATTACCTGACTTTCTCAGGTTCAGTGTGATGTTTACGGAGCCTGCTGTTTGACATCACAGGGGCCACCATGAAGGACGGCATCGCCAACAACAGCACGGCGAGCATCTCCCACGCCAGGAAAGCCGTGGAGCAGCTGAAGATGGAGGCCTGCATGGACAGAATAAAGGTACGCCCCCTCCTCCTCCTCCTCATCCTGTCACGCCAACGCTGGTCTTTCGTGAAAGGAAAGGATGAATTGTCCAAATGTTTGAGCTTCAGGGAAATTCTGCCGCCACCAAGCTGACCATACATATAAAAGTTGAAGATCTTTCTGCCCTATAGGGGTGGGCAACTCCGGGCCCCGAGGGCCGGCGTTTCTCCATGATCACCAAGCCGCACTCATGACTGATTACCTGGTTTAGGTGTGTCCAGCCAATTAGAGCATGCTGGCAAACATGCAGGCATGCGGCCCTCGGTTGGAGTTGCTCATATCTTGAACCATCGGATGATCAGACAGAAGTCTGAGCGTAGAGGTAGATCTTCAGGACCTGGATGGAGACTTTCACACACATTTAAGTTCAACACCAGACATTTTCTGCTGCTTTTCAGCATTCTTCTTCCAGTTTTTTGCTTTTTTTCACTCAGGATATAATACCTTGTACATTAGTTTGTTCCTATTTTGGACTTTAATTGCATAAAGGGAACTGACTCCTCCCCCCTGGCGTTCCAAACAGGAAGTACCCACGGGCTCCAAAATCCAATAGAAATAAACAGCTATTGGTCAGAATGACCATTCTTGCTCTGCTACAAGTTATAAAACTGAACAATCAGACGCCTCAATAAAAGTAGGTGGAGCCTGCTGGCCCCCACATCCAGTGTTCAAAACCTTTGACTGACAGATTTCATGCAGCCGATTTTCAAGTGGAAGGGGTGTGGCCTTCCAACAAGCTCACTCCTGATTGGAGAGACTAGTTGCCATAGAAACGTCGACTCAGGCCAATCACAACTGGGATTGATTTCTGCTTTGGGCTTCCTTCCTGTGATCTAGAATCGTATAGATGACATCAGAGGTCATCGGTCTAGTGGTCATATGTCTATGGGTTTCTTCACATGTGCTGGATTGCTTGAAGACAGATTTCCAGTCCTGAAAAGTTTCCTTGGTTTGGTTTTTCTGAATCAGACGGATGGGAGTCCGTTTGATTTCATTTAAGCCAATGAGAAAACGGAACAGGTGTGTGAGCGCTCTCACATGGGACGGCCTTAGACAGGAAGTGTTGCTGTGGATCCAAAGTGGTCAAACTATTGCCTGTAAAAACAATGCACGGCCCAACCCCTCCCTTCTCGTGTTTCCAAATGGGAAGTACAGTTGCTTCCTGAAACGGACGCCACCATGTTGAAACCAGTCGACAGTAATTGGTCGCTTTGAGTCGACAGGGATTGGTCCAAGTCGCTTTGAGTCATCCTATCTATGGCAATGGCGACAGTAGTTGCCATAGATACGATGACTCAAAGCGACTTGGACCAATCCCTGTCGACTGGTTCCGACATGGCGACGCCCGTATCAGGAAGCAATGGTGAGGGATTTTGCCTCATTACCCGAGAGCCGGAGGTAAGGCATTGTCTATGGGTGGCGCCACGCCTGGATTCGTCCATTGTTTTTTACAGTCTATGGGTCAAACCCACCTCTCTGGAAACAAACTGATCTTGGTCTTCTAGTTTTCAACAAGCTCAGCAGGAAATGTTGGGATTTATTTATTCCAGTGTCATGGTGTGTGGACCTCTGAAAATGTAGTGTCTTCCTGCTACAGTCTGAATCTGACCTATTTTTAAAGCTTCTATTTGATCTTATTTCTCATTTTATGTGATTTAGTAAAAGAGAGTGAAATAGTCGTGTGATTTTCAACAAGAATATATTTGATTTTAGTTCTGAAGTCCAGATTTTTAGTTTAGCCGTTTGCTACGTACACACCGGGAATGTGTGGCCCGATCAAGAACGCGACGAAAACGGGTTCTTGATCGCTCTCAGCACACAGTGGACTGTCGCTGCCCAGCACCGGCGCATGCACTCATAGTCTGAAGAGTGTTGCGTCGTGCTCTTCAGGCCTTTGTCTTTCACAGCTCCATACCAAAGACATTCCATTTTCAAACAGTTTTCACCGCTGTGAATTAAACAGGACACCATCGGGACGTCACTACCAAATCCGAGTCCCTTATGGGTCAAAGTTCAACAGGTTGACCTTTTCATGTGCACTCGATCGCCGCGCAATTTCTACAAAAAGCCAGAAAACGCGTTTTGAAAACCCAAAATGTGCAGATACTCTCGTTTACATGGACGCTTCGTTGAAAGTGATCGCTCAAATGCGTGTTTCCAAGGTCGGTGTGAACGCAGCGTCAATGTTCATCTTTCAGCTGACGGCTTTCACGACGCTGTGCTGCAGATCCCAAAGCTTTTAATGGTCGCTCGGTTCAGGAAATGATGTCATTCTTAACTTTTGATCTCAAAGCTGGTTTCGAAAATATGGTCTTCTCATGTGGTCGTTTTCCGCAGGTTAGCTTTGGTGATTCGGTCGCATCTCTTTGCTTGTGGAGTCCCTCAGGGTTCAGTGTTTGAGCCTCAGTTATTCTCGTTTTGACTTCTTTATGATTTTGGAGGGAAACTAAATGTTTCAAACTGAATTTAAATGCATATAAACTTTAGACTTTGAATTTGACAAACACTGTATATTCTATATGTATTATATATAGATATGTAGATTTTAAAAGTATATGGATGACTTTTTAGCTCCTTAAAATGAAGATATGCTTCATAACTGCTTTAGCTTCACTTAATATCATTACCAATGTTCAAAGGATGCAGAAATATATGAAGTTCTGGACACATCTTTACGTGATGAGAAGGTTCCCCCTTCTTTTTGTCCTAAAAAAACATTTCTATTCTTTTTAATAACAGTTGGGAAGTTGATCATCGTTTTTCAGCTTTTTTCACACTTTGTTTTTCACTGTTTTAACATCGACTCCAACAAAAAACCCAAAAATGAGGACAACAGCAGAGCGATGTTTGCATGTGGTAGAAACGGCCTCAGAGATCGTTTTCATGTAAAAAAGCTGAGAGGAAGGTTTCTGCTTTACAATTTTATCTAAAGAAAAATGCTTAAAATGACAAATTCCTGCTCCAAATAAAAACGGAAAAGGATGAAGGACATTTTTTCCGTTTTGGAAAACTTGTTGACAGAGAAACTTTTTTTAAATGTTGCGTAAAATTTCCCTCACAATTTCCAAAAAGGGATTTAGATTCACTTAGTCAAAAAACAAATGAAATGTTGCTCCAGTTTAATTTAGGACCAAATCTTTTTTCAGTTTTCTAACTTTCTTTTTAACAGCTTTAAGGCCTGTTCACACCGGGACGAATTTCGCCGGCGATTTTCGCCGACGTTTAACGCCTCGTGACTAAACAAAGGGCCCCAATGAGAGTGTGCACACCGACGCGAAAAAACGCCAGGCGTTAAAGCGTCAAAAAAAAAAAACGCCTCGGGTTCGTTTTTTTTTTTCGACGCGTCGCGTCGAAATCTACTCGACCAATGAGAACGGCGCTTTTGCTCACGTGTCTGGAGCTTCTGAAGTTACAGTAAAACACAACTTGGGGGCGCTCAAACACAAAACTGCCTTGCTGAGCACACATACCAGCGAAGAAGATAGACGCCAAGTAGCGTCTACACAGCCGCGAAGCAATAATGACGGACATTCTAAAACATCCCCGAACCAAGCACCAGTTGGAGCTACTGGTGCTTGAAATATTCATGTTTTCTTTGTTTGATTCTGACAAGCGTGTAAATACTTGCTCTCTTCTTCTGAGTGAAAAGCGACTTTAAGAAGCGTAAAGTTGCGCAGCGCCACCTTGTGTACAGGAGTATTTCGGTTTTACATTAAGCGCCATCTAATGTCAGGGAATGAAATTGCATGTTCACTCCACTCATCGTCAGCGAAAATCGCCTGGGTGTGAACACAAAAAACGTGGCGAAAAACGCTGGCGAATAACGCCTGGCGAATATTCGTCCCGGTGTGTACGGGCCTTTAGTGTATAAGACAAAGATAAAGGCAGAGGAGAAAACAGCCGCCTGCAGGGATTCCTCCTCTGCAGAAATACACGGATTGATTAGTGAACTTGATGAGTTTTTTAAAAATCTGCATCATCATTAGTCTTCATTTATGAGTCTCAACAGTTTGATGCACCAGAATCCTTTGACCTACACGTGTTTCGGGGTCCGCTAGGTGTTTAGGATTTGTGTCACACGTTACTCTTGTGTCTTTGTTGGTGACTTGGATGTTGGAGCTCTGCAGACGTTTGTGACGCTTCTCGTGTTTCCGGATCAGGTTTTAGTTTGGTTTCTGAGCTGTTTTGTGTGCGGTACAGACTCAACCCCTCAGAGGATCTGAGTCTCTCTTGACTGAAGAAGTTGCACTGAAGGCGGCGCCGAGGCAGCGGTCCGCCAGCCTCGTTTGCTGATCCCCTCATTTTGATGACGGGATGGAGAGCGTCCCGGTGACGGCGGCCGTCTCCGAGCAGATGATGGGGGGATCGCCGCTTCCTCATTAATTGCTCAATCAGCCAAAGGAATGTGATCTGTGCTAATGAGGACTCTCCTTCCATCACGAGTAATTACAGTCGGCCTGATGACGCGGCGTGCAGTTCGGCGCTTGGGCCTGTGGGGCGTCGGCTCTCTGCACTTTCCACGACGACTCTGTTTCCTCTGACACTGATGGATTTTCTGCTGCTGGAGGAGGAATTCCCACTTTGTGCAGCTTTAATGATTACATTAAGAAAACCGGATTCATGGCTTGTTGTGATTTTTCAAACATGAATGCTTTACATGTTTCATGCAGGTTCGGTGGAGTAATGCTGGAAGAAGCAGGTTTTGACTCCAACAACATTTATTGGGCCAAAAAAACAAAGTAATCAGCCTGTAAATGACCAGTTTGACTGAAATATTGCAAAACGCTTTAGTCCACTGGAAATCTTTTTTTTTTCTTCTTGTGTTTGTTTGATATCAGTTATAATTTAATTTCAATTCCATCACAGAAGTTTCCTCAATTTGTTGTTTTTATTTGAATCTCTGTCAAAGGTTCATGCTTTGAGTCATTTTCATCTGTGTCCTTTTTAGTTACAGATTACATTTTTACCTTTCATTTTTTATTATCATTTATTCAACAAATATATAATTAAATATACCGAATATTAAAAAAAGAAAAAAGTTGAAGTCCCGCTCTGATCATCTTTTGATCTATTTTAGTGGTCCTTTAATAATTTTTAGCCAAATTCTAGAAACCTGTGTTGTTTTTCTAGGACATAGTCTCTGCAGAGCGGCAGGAGTTCCCACCTGAGTTTTGTTTCTAAAATAGAAAAGGATTACCATAAATGAAATGTCCCATCACCGACCTTTGGATGTTTGAGCTGAATCTTCAAAGCATTCGAAAAATCTTCAATACCAGAAAAGGCGTTAAAAGTGTCGGAGAATCACTTCATTTCTTTCTAAACGGATCAATTAGGAGATTTTAGGAAAGTTTAGGATCGACATTTTCTAGGCTCAATAATAAAGTGGAGCATAAAAGCCTGTTTCCCTGTTACACATTTATCTGGAAATGTTGTTTGGAATGAGGAACCTGGAAAAGGCTTGATGGTGCAGAGCCTGCAGACTCGGCGCCGCGGCGTTGAGTTTATTTAAAGCCCCCGTGTCGTAACCATGTGGTATTCTCCTGTGACGGCGGCGGTGGGTGAAGATCAGATGGCCCGCTCCCCCATGCAGATCCCAGAGCCCTCGCCGTTGTTCAGCCCCAGCTGCTCCTCTGCTCGCCATTTGTGGCCCTCACGCCCCCGGCCTTGGCGTACAGTCAGTCCGCCTTTACTGTAACACTCGTAGTGGCTTCAATGAACGCTCCAAACGATAAAGTGGAACGTCCCAAACAGAAAGACGAGGACACTTTGGTTCACTGGATTCGGTTCGTTCAGCTGCTTTTTCTGATGCTTCCTCGATTTTGTGGATCAAACTTTTTAGGATGTCAGAAAAACCGGAAAACCAAATGATGGATGAATGCAGTTTCTACCAGCGGTGTCCAACCCGAGGCTCTGGTGTCTCCTCCTCCCTCTATTGTGGCCCGATAATTAGAATAATAATGTTTTGGTTCATTTGTTGGAGTTGATTAAGTCTTTTTGTCAGATCCCTGAGCGAAATGGTTGTAAAATCCTGAATCTATTTTTATTCACTAGTTCCCGTCAATTCCAATTATGTGCATAAATGTTGATTATAAATGTGAATTTACACTAACATTGTTTATATTTAATAATAAAAGAGGAAAAAAGTTGAATGCAGACCAAAGTCACAAAGATAGAAAATGTCATGTTAGACTGAAGTATTTCTCCAGGAGGATCTTGTTTTGAAAGGAACTTTAGCTGCTGTCAACAGAACAAAAATGTGTTATTTAAAAAATAAATATTTAAAACTATATTTTCTGTTAGGAATGACATAACAGTCACAAAAATCTCATTAAAGTTTGTTTTTTTTAACAAAGTGGGACTTTGTTGGTTGCAGTTCGGCTCGACTTTTATTACTGGAGCGGACCAGGGGAGTCGGACTGTTTCCTCAAAGCAAAGCATCATGGGCCGGGAGCTGACCGTGGTGCTGATGCCATGCGGTTTATGCTCTGAAAATAAAGATATTTAATGAAGCGCCGGGTTACGTGTTCTTTGCGTGGCTTCTTCTCCTTCCGTGGTTTTAATGTGGTTTATTCGTGACACATCTGTAAAAATTTCACGTAAAACCACAACCTTTCTCACTTTTTCCGCGAATTATGACCAATTCTCATCCATGTAATGTGCGCAAAATGTGCGTGGCGGCTGTGTGACACGGCCTTTAATCCAAAGTGTTTCTGCAGCTCTTAAGAAAAAAATTCAAAAATTACATTTTCCTCTGGTTAATGTTAGAAAAAATAGATTTTCTGTTTGTTTTTATGTAAAGTTTAGTCTATTCTTGTTCATTAATTCTCTATTTTGCATAAAAACGCCAAAATAGTTTTCAACAGAGATTAAAACAAGGAATTTAGTCAAATAATTTCTGAATTATAAGTTTAATCTGAAGCTAAATGGAAGTGAATATAATTCCAGTCCTCATAGGTGTGGATGAACATTAAAATAATCTAATATTTCTGACAGAAGTGACAGTTTGACCTCAGATCTGGTTCTGCCGGGACATTTGGAATCCAAACAGAAACCAGACAAAAAGCGCCTGTGTGTGTTTTGGATCAAATTCCAGTTTAAAGCAGAAGAAACAGTTGGGAACAAATTTATTAAAGGATTTTGTTTCTTTATTTTTTTAACTTTAGTTATCATCTTTTGTGTTTACATTTTTTACGTGAATGTAAACCAAGTTTTCCTTAAAAAAAGTTGCTTTATAATTGTAAAATGCAACATTTGGTACGTCATATATTTAAATGACAGCTTCTTTAGTTTTGTTTATTTCTGGACTCTTTTTTTTTCTCTCTCTGCGTTAAAGTGCAATCAAACATTTTGTTAGAATTCACGTTTAAAATCATTAAATTATTCTAAAGGGAAAAGAAGGGCTGGAATATTTTAGTTTGACAGACATAGAATATCTAAAAAAAAATGTTTTTGCCCCAGAATTTCAAAACCTTAGATGACAGCATCAGAGCAGAAATCTGAGGTTTTCTTCAGCATTAAAAAGATTTGTATGTGATATGAAAAACGCGTCATACATTTAATGTATTTAGAACCACTTTAAGATAAAAATACAGAACAATAACAAAACTTTTCGGGTTCTTCCACATTAACTTCCTTTTTTCCAAACACTGTCAAACTTTTCAATCCGAGTCGCTACACTGGACAGCAGGAAAATAAGGGAAATATTGATTTATTCATGTTATTGTCGTGGATTTTCTTTTTCTATCCCAAAGACTGGAGAGCTGCTTTCACTGAACTGCCCTCAGAAAATGAATAAAGCATTTCTCTGTTTCTAACCTTCTTTGTGTCTCAAACACGGCAGGTCTCCAAAGCCGCTGCAGACCTGATGGCGTACTGCGATGCTCACATACGTGAGGACCCGCTCATCGTGCCTGTCCCCGCCTCCGAGAACCCGTTCCGGGAGAAGAAGTTCTTCTGCACCATCCTCTGATGAGCTGCCGGCAGAGATCCTTGGGTGCAGGCGTTGCCTGGCTTCTCTGTCTTCTCCACAACTGAAGCTTCTGGCCATGGGCATTGAGGAGAGGTTTGCCTGGTGGACTCTCTGTTGGGGGTCCGCTCTGTCCTGGTGGCTGAAGGATTTGGGGGAGTCAGGAACCAAACTGGCAACCCAGTGAGCGTATCATGTCTTGTTAAATAGGTTTGTTATTGCTTTGTTATTAGAGAACAGTCTTGCTCAGTGCTTAATGAGATGAGAGATGTTTTTTTTCTTTTGTTGTGCTAGATCTTATTGCCTCAGGAAACTGACATTTTTGCCCAGTTTTGGTTCTTTTTCTTGATCACAGCAAGCATGAGTTTCTGTCCGGTAGGAAGCAGCTCTGTGATGCTCCGAAGCAGCCCTGAAATCCGACGGTTGTTCCTGCAGAGTCACCGACGCTGAAGCTGCTGGTTTCAGTGCTGCAGTGCAGCAAGGAAACTTTATCGTGCAAAGTAAATCATTCGACTCAGAAGAGAGAGGAAGGTTCTCCACGTGGCTTCTGCAGCTCTTATTTAGGGCGCAGTGATGAAGTTTTGAGCAAGCTTCCAGTCCTAAAATAATTGATGAATCTGCCTCCTCCTCCTCCTCCTCCTCCTGGAGCTGACTCCCCTGCCTCCCCTGCCTCCCCCTTCAGGTGATCCTACTGGATATCTTGGTTTCCTGGGCATGTTTCCTCAGCCTGATTTCTTTTTTTTGTATCTTTTTGCCTGTCCTGGAGTGAATGGCGAGGCCTTTCGACATTACTGAAGGCCTGCATGTTTCCCCGCTCCTTTTTGACGGCCTCCTCCGTTTCCGAGGGACTCTCAGTCTTTTAGAGTGTACAGTATGTTTCAGTGCCAATTTCCTGTCAGAGCGGCGTGATCCTCACACCCTGCTCCTGCAGCCTTTCTCCCCGTCCTCATTTCATTTTTGGAAGAAAAAGCACATTTTCCTTTACATGGTAGTTGAATAGCATTTGCCGATTTCTACGATGACTTGTTCTGATCGTTCTTAATATTGGTATTATCAGTAGTAATATTGAATATTCGTTGCACAGCACTGACGGCTCCATGACGTGTTGTGCTACTCAGCTCGTATGATACTTAGAAGAAAAAATATTTATAAGTCATGCAATTATTGTTACTAGCCGAGTATTTTTTAAAGAAAACAACAACAACGATGGTGAGGCTCGTTTACATGACATGATCCCCTTTTCTCGGTTCAGCTTTTTGCATTTTTGTTGGTGAAAAATGAATAAAAGGAGGAAAATAAAAAAAAATCCTCCCTCCTGATACTTGAATCATCATCGATGGGATCATTTCACGGCGGTCAGAAAGCCCGAGACGCCGCCTCAGGACTCTCTGACCTCGTCTTAAAGTTGGTGCCAAACCTGTAACCAGAATCACAACAGCTAGAGATTAATATTGCATGGATTTATTTCTGTCTGTGAAGGAAAGACCTGACATGAAATGTTATTGACCTTCTGGGTGCTTCTCTGCACTAAAGGATCCGGTAGAGTCAGGTCATGTAGATCAGTATTGTTTATTTTGGGTGGGTGGGGCTTTGTTAACTCTGACAGAACAATTCAATTAAAGGCAAACAATATCCCATACATGCTGTGGATTCTGCTTCGTTCTTCTGATGTTTTTCTCTTACGGCTCTCTCAGAGACGTGTCCGTCTGGCAGGAGGACGTGGCATTCTGGTTGTTGGTGGAGACCTCCTGTGGTGGAGCTGAGCCACAGTTCATCTGGATCAGCTGTTCTACCTTTTTCTTTTAAAAGAACACCATTCACCGCCTGTTTTCCTCCCAGAATTCCACTTTTCACTGGATGTAGTTCCATAGCTTTCCCTACAAAGATCAGGAAGGAGAAGAGCTGTTTCCATTTAGTCCAGATGACACAGTTTTAATCATGTAAAAAGGTTATTTTATTATTTGTCTAACATTAATTGGCCAAATGATTTTATTCCTGACCAAACACAGAAATAATCTTTTTTTATCAAAACGGTTTGAAAACCCTGCAGATAAAATGACAAAATCGTTGATATTATTTTGCTATGTGCAGATAAAAATGAAAGTAGTGCAGGTCTGGAGGTTTCTGAATAATGCATAGAAGGAGAAGAGAAAAAATCTGCAGACCTGTGCTGGAAGAATGAAAACACAGTAAGAAATGAATAAAAAGTGAAACCAGAGACAAACAACAAGCCGCTGTCGGGCAGACTGGAAAACACGCCATTTCTGTTCCCTGTCCACCGAATTACACGCCACACGCAAAGAATTACATCATTGTAATTTATGAACATGTCTACAAAAAGAACAACATCCTTTAGAGTGGAAGATATGATGCCGGGTCAGGAAGTTATCTGACACAGACAACCATGAGAAGAACCAAATTAAGAAGAAGAACAGATGCACAAATACAACAGGAAGAACTGCAGATGGTGGAGCTCAACCTTTTTCCACGGAGAAACACTCTTTCAGAGGAAATTCTCCCCAAACGTTCAGCTTGATGCTCGATAAATTCTGTCCTAAAGATTCATGCGCAGCACCGACAAACCGCTCCAAACACAATCACTCCTCATCTTCCAGCTAAAACACATCATCGGGACTTCAAAGAAGCAGAAATGACTCACACTTTCATTTTCCATTTCATGCAATAATGAGGAGCAAATAATACAAAATTCTCAAAATTTTTTCTTTTTTTTTTTAATGCAACACACTTTATAACCAGCAGATGCTTTTATCCAAAGCAACAGGAACGATTAAGACAATAATGTCTGGAGAAGTCTGGGATTTAAAACCACAATAAAATACATAAATGCATCCACACCACAGTTAAAAATATACACTGTATTTCTTTGATAAGAAATATATTTTATTAGTAGCATCATTGATGATTAAAAACCATCCATTTTAGTTCAATTTATCAAAATAAAAATCAAATATAATCCATATGAACAACATAACTTACAAATATTAATCACTTACAGCTTTAACTGGACTGTCAGAATAGAATAGATCTTTAATATCATTTATTTAGACTGAAAACAATAAAATACAGATTCCACATTTTCTCTCTATGGCAGTGTTGTCAACTTTACATTCAAAACATAAGTAATACTAGAGACAAAAAGACCAAAAAAATGTGCAGGATTAAAGAATGTGCAAACTCTATTTG
Source organism: Oryzias latipes (assembly GCF_053564925.1). Taxonomy (NCBI): domain Eukaryota; kingdom Metazoa; phylum Chordata; class Actinopteri; order Beloniformes; family Adrianichthyidae; genus Oryzias; species Oryzias latipes. The sequence goes on along the minus strand of NC_136251.1, from coordinate 30,458,938 downwards.
CATCCTTGAAGGGATGAAAATGTTGGGGCAATGGACAGAATTTATTTATTTTTGTTCTCAGATGGGACAAGCAGGATGAGTAATGGATTTAACCGATGTTTTTAGGTCTCTTTGTTCTGCTGATGCTAATTGATAAATTAGAAAACATCATATTAGGTAATGAATTGATTAATTCACTTGTACTTTTACAACTTTTTAATTTGTCAAATCACTTTCAGTTATAGGTTTATAAGTACCCTTAGCTAAATGTACTTTTAGTTGCACAAAAAAAGTATACTTATACTTGAGTATATGTATAGCAAGTTTACTACAGACCATGAACATATAGTGTAGTATTCAACACTTTACTAAGTACACTTGTAGTAAAGTTACATTTGTTCAAAAACAGACACATAATAATAATAATAATAATAATAATAATAATAATAATAATAATAATAATAATAATAATAATAATAATAATAATAATAATAATAATAATAATAATACGTGACTTTCAGAGCTTGATTTCATTGGCTGCTGCATGGAACTCCACCTCCCAGAGTGCAGTGCGGCAGGGATCCTCGTCTGTGATTGGTCCGGCTCTCCGGCAGCGGCCATGAGCGCCGGCGCTGAGCTGCGGAGCCCGAGCGGGGCTCTCAGTCGTCGCAGCTCCGTCCGTGCGTGGCCGTGCGGCTCAGGAACAGGCTGTGCGCCGCTCCAGCTGCAGTCTGCTCCGGCTGAATGAAGGGCTCCGTCCATGCGGAGGTTCGCGCTCACGCTGCTGCCCTGCGCTGCCGCCGTCCTGGTGCACTTGTGGCTGGCGCACCGACGCTCCTCCACCCCGCCGGACTGCGCTCCACTCTCCGGTACTTTTCAAGCCCGGGTTTCTCTGAACTTTATCGTCCAGGCGGTTTGCTAACTTTACTTTTACTGCAGCCTTTGGTTCGCGGTGAGTTTGTGCAGAACAGACCGGAAGTGCTGCTGTTTACAGGGTGGACGTGTTTTCAGGTGTAGAGTTGCGGAGCTTTGGGCGGTGCAGCTGCTGCTGCTGCTGCTGCTGCTGCTGCTGCTGCTGCTGCTGCTGCTGCTGCTGCTGCTGCTGCTGCTGCTGCTGCTGCTGCTGCTGCTGCTGCTGCTGCTGCTGCTGCTGCTGCTGCTGCTGCTGCTGCTGCTGCTGCTGCTGCTGCTGCTGCTGCTGCTGCAGCAGCATGTGGAGCCAGAACGAAGCATCTCTGCTTTCAAAGCTCTGAACTGTCGTGAAAAGCTGCGTACTTTCGGCAGCTTGATCGACTTCACTCAAACTGCTGCCTAATCTGAACAGAACCACCCGAACCTGCAGGATTCAGTCCACCTTCTTTCTGTTCTCCGTGCAGATGAGCCCCTGCCTTTCTATGAAGTTCTGGTGGGAGTTCTGTCAGCGAGACACCACCATGAGCTGCGACAGGCCATAAGGGAGACCTGGCTGGGCTACATCAGAGATCACCCCCACTTCCAGCACAGGTCAGTCAGCTCCACCTGCTTGGCCTTGACCCGCTCCACCTTGACCTGTTCCATCTAGAGCTGCTCCACTTTTATCTGCTCCATCTTTATCTGCTTCACCTTTATGTGCTCCACCTTGACCTGCTCCACCTAGACCTGCTTCACCTTTATCTGCTCCACCTAGACCTGCTCCACTTTTATCTGCTCCACCTTTACCTGCTCCATCTAGACCTGCTTCACCTTTATCTGCTCCACCTTTTCCTTCTCTCAAATGTGGGTTATTTTCTGAGAGCTGAGCAGAAAATAACCCACATTTTTATCTGTTCCCGCTCCATTCTGTCCTCCCACTTTCGTGTCCATTTCCTTTCCATTCAGTGATATGAGTGCAGATAAGGTGTGATGGCCTTTCAGCCCCCCCCCCCCCCCCCCCCCCCCCGTAGCCATGGCAACAAGGGGTGGACAGATGGACAAGCTTTGGTGGAAAAAAAGAAAGAAAATGGTTTGTGCTGGTTTTTCAGGGTGGAGGTGAAGTTCATCGTGGGAAATCATGGCTGCGATGTTCCCGAGGAGGACAGGGAGGACCCTTACTCCTGCAGCCTCCTGAACTTCAGCGAGCCGGGTAAGAGGAGAAAACGAGGAGGAGGCACTCGGAGGTGATGCTGGAGCTGAGTGGAGGCGGAACAACAGCAGAGGAGTTGAAAGAATGAATGTTCAGGAGAGAAGCGACACCTTTATTCACGCTCAGCCGCCGCTCAAGGACAACTTTTTTTCCTTCTTTTCTCTCCGTTTTGTATCCGAGGCAGAAACGTCTGCAGCAGGAGGAACCGTCAGGTACCTTCGAGTTGCTGATGCGCCTCACATGAAGTTATTGAATACATTTGCTGTCAGACTGAATGGCTGCAGTAATTATAATGTCTCTCACCTTGAAGGAGGGGGTCCAGCTCCACCGTGTCACCTCTTCTCCCCGTTTGCCGCCATCAGGAGCATAATTACTGCTCATCTGAATGGACTTTCCTCTCCTTAAGGTCACGGCCGCGTTTTTTCTTTCTCTGCTCCTCCACCACGTTAATGGCCGTAAGCGTGATTTGCATCAGAATTGGAGGGGGGGCTTTGGCGCAGGACTTAGTGTCGTTTTAACAGACGTGGTGGTCACCTGACTCCGGATTCGGGTCAAAACTCACGGTCGGCGCGGCGCTAATTGTTGCTGAAACTTTCTTGTGCTGCATTCATCACTGGGTTTTTTTCACTGCAGGAAGTTGAATCCTAATTAGTACTCAGATCTTATTCTGAAAAGGTTTTGTGTCAAAAGGAAGCTCTCGATGTTGGTAGCTTCGATACATGAGCCCATCTCCAGGAGGACAAAGAAATCAAATAAACGTGGTTTAGTTTAGTCAAAGATCAGGTCAAACGTACGGCTTTTACCTGCCGACAAGAGTTCACCTCAATTTCCAGATCATCACCTCCTTTTTGGCACTCTTTCTCTAGTTCTAACCCCTCCCTCCTGCTTGGAGTGTTGCATAATGTGCAAAAATACTCCCAGTCCTCTTTGTTGAAACAACGGAGCATCTAAGGCGTCGTCATGCAGAAGCTGCTGCAGGTTTGGTGCTGCAAAGACGTTTACAGGAGATGGCTCCAGCACATTTAAGCCCTTTCTGCCGAAATTTCAACAAACTCCAACTATTTAGTATTCCTTTAGAGGTCAAACCTCTACTGTCAATCATTTTATGATTATATTTCACAAACACATGTTTGGTGACTGTTAATCATTACAAATGTGATGACATTTACGTTTTTGTAGAACCACTTCAATGAAAATGGTGCTTTTTGTGTTTTTAACATGTTCGTGTGGCATTTTTCTTATGACGTGTTTAAAGAAAATTTAGCTCAAAATTGCACTTGTGAGTTTTTCTTCATTCAAAACGTTGTGAATCAGGAGCAGATGAAAAAAAGCAGCTTGAAGAAGATCGTATACGCTGTGCGGGTCACGAGCTCTCTGCAAATGGGAGGAAAAAGGGGGGCGGGGTTGCTTTGCACCAACAGTCCCGCCCACATCTCCGATTTTCTTTTTCTTCTTCTCCTAAAAACGTCATAATCGGACCCCTGGGAACACTTTGAAAATAGATCAGAAGATGATTGGAGTGGGACTGTAAGGTCCCCGCTATCTATAAATATATTTCTGCAGAACCTTAAACTTCAATCAGTGTGAGCCTGACGTCCTAGATCGCTCCTGCTGATCGTCTGTCAGCTTCAGGATCAAACCTGTCCAGCCCGACTGCTGATGGATGAAGATTTTGATCCGATGCGTTGGTGAATCCCAGCAATTCACAGCTTCGTTTTTCAGAATTAACTGTCTTTTCCTTAAAATTTCAAAATAAATCGCCTCAATTAGACAGACACAGTTGCTTCAGTCTGTTGTAGGTTTTAGGTTTCAGCTCATCTGTGCGTTTGGGAATGTAAGTTTAGTCACTGACGTGGGTGCAGTAAGCTAACTTTAATATAAAGAGCTGATCTGTTAGTTTTTCTGCAGAAAGACTTTAACTGTACATTTGTTGATATTTTAAATAAAAAATCCTCTTCACGCCAACCGAAGCTGCTCTTTTTTCCCTGAGTTGACAGTAATGAAGTGTTTGTATTTAATGGTAGCAGATAAACTCTCCTGCTGGAAACATCCTGCAGCTCCGTCTCACTGATAAGCTGCTGCTCTCCGTCTGGATTCTCCTCCTTTCAACTCCTTTATTTTGGGGACGACAGCAGAACTTTAGTCAGGAGGGAAAAAAGCGTCTTCCCGTCAGCCGTCTTGATCTTTTCATTGATCCTGCGAGTAATGAACCACTGTTTTTTTTAATTAAGAATCCGGAGTGGAGAGCGCCGCTCGCCGAGGAGCAGCTCCTTGGAGTGCTGATGGTGTAGCAGGAGCTCGGCGTGTTGGGTCGTAATGTCTGCGTGTTCTGGCCTCTGTGTGTTTCAGTGACGGGTCAGGATGCTGAGATAGAGACGGTGGTGGTCACCGACCCGTCTGTGCTTGCTCCCGCCGACGTGTCCGCCGTCGCCCTGGACTTCAAGGTCCTCCATCCGGTGGTCGTTACCAAACTTGGGGTGTTTTCCAGCAGCTCAAGAGCCGAGCTTCATGGAAATGTGACGGTGAAGCTCCTGCAGCTCGATCAAGAGGTGATCGGAGTCTTGGATACCTCACACGTCTTTTTGTGGTCGTGTTTTTTTTTCCACATGAATGAAACGTGGCGGCCTGTTTGCTTTGGCAGGAGGCCGTGGTCACGGCTCGCTTCAGCCCCGCTAGCACAGGAACCATGCTGAACTGGGTGTGGTACAAACCTGTGGAGCAGTTCATCCTACCGAAGGTTTGGTTTTCCAGAGAACTCAAACACACTAAAGTCACTAAAGCTGTAAGAAAACAAAGGATCGAACATAAAGAGAGTACGTTAAATAGAGTCTAGGGATCCAGGTGGTCCCTTTTCCCAAAAAAAGGTTTAAATGTAGAACTCAATACCTTTAGACTAGATCTGTAGGAGCAGAAATCCTTCCTGGAGATGGAAGCCAGTGTGATAAAGGAAGCATTAGTCTGAAATAGCAGTGGTCCAAGAGTTGAACCCTGGGGGACTCCACATGGAATGACTGTTGCTCCTGCAGGGCTTCGAGGGGACGCTGGTTTGGGAGAGCGCAGACTCGGCCGCTCTGACCACGGTCGACGCCTCGTCTGTGAAGCTCAGCGATGGAGGAGGAGTCCTGAAGATCTCCTCTGTGCGTGATCGTCTGCTGCTCCCCGATCCTCTTCAGGAGCGTTTGAACGTTGTGGCTAAAAACCTTTCTGTCTTCCTGCAGATTGCAGAGGGCGTCCTGCCCCACAGAAGTGCTCTTGGATTTCCTGGTTTGGCCGGAGGCTTCACATTTACTATCTATGGTAAAATAAAAATAAATGAAAAACATCAAAGTCCATCAAGAATCAATAGAATTAAAGCTGTGAGCAGTGTTGTACTACCCGCCATCGCCGCCCCTTTTTGACCCGCCCTCTTTGGCGGAGCGGCTGCTGCACACCCCTCAGTCTTCCCCTCTGCCCCGCCACAGGGGCAGCTGAACGGGACAAATTCATTAAAAAGAAAAACCCACTTAGTTTCAAAATGCCGCCTTTTCTTTTGTTTTCTTCTCCATGGCAACCATTTTATGTTTAGAAGGGTTAACCACGCCCACATTCCTTGTATGTTCATATCATTTCGTTCAGCTTGAGTCAGCCATTCGGGAATTACATTCTCGGAATATTCTGGTAAAAAAAATGTGCAAGCAACAGGGTGAACGCCACTTTTTTTTCTCTTTTTTTTTTTGCCGCTCAAAATCTACAAACTTTGAAATTGTTTTTTTTTTCCCTCCAAGTAGCTTCCCAGGATACATCGAATCTTTAGGAGGAGTTTGAATTTGTAGCTGGACCTTTGACCTCTTCCTGGGGTCAAAGGTCAACAAAGATGTGGTGGCGTGTGTGAGATTTTTGAGAAGATCAAAACATTTTCATTTTTTGTGCAAAAGAAATGTGACAATCGTAAAATTTGACCATTTTCCAACAAGAAAATGATCGCCAATCTATAGGTCCTACGGCCATCCCATAATAACCTGGTCCTTCAGACCCGGACGTCTGCGAGAAGCATAAAAAATGGCACATTAAAAAAACATCGTTCTCTCTGGCCGCTTATTAGATTTATGTGATGTTTCTTCCCGGTCAGCCGTGGTGAAACGTTCTTGATGACCTTCATGGTTTTTGCATTCAGGTCCAAATGAATCTCATCGTTCAACTCAGAACCTAACGAGCTGTTGGCTAAACCGTTCTGACTCATTGAACCAAACGGAGGTCAAGTCGTCGGTTGTTTAAACCTGCCTGCTTTCACCGCCGCGCTGCAGATGGAGACGGTCTGGCGGAGCTCCTGCGTGGTCGTCCGGCCAGGATGGAGAGCCACGCCTCCAGGCTGAGGCGGGAAGACGCGGCGCTGCAGGAGGAGAGCCTCCGACATGGAGACATGGTGCTGGTGGACGTGGTGGACACATACAGGAACGTGCCCTCCAAACTGCTTCAGTTCTATAAATGGTACGACTTCCTCTGAGGGAATCAGCGGCAGTGAAGGAAAGCGTCGCCTCAGAGTCCGTCTCAGATTGCAAAATGTTGATGGTTTGGGTGACTTTTGAGAGCAAGGTTCCCTCTGGCAGGTCTGTGGAGAACACGGCGTTCAGTCTGCTGCTGAAGGCGGATGACGATTGCTACATCGATGTGGACTCCGTGTTACTAAAAATTGACCACAAAGCTCTGAAGCGGCGCCATTTCTGGTGGGGGAAGTGAGTCCGTGTTTTGTTTTTTTGAGTCCTCCTCTATCGGAGCGAGTCGAGTCAAACGATGGCGGGTAACTCGTCTGCATCCCAAAAACAGTTTCAGGCAGAACTGGGCGGTGGATCGTATCGGGAAGTGGCAGGAGCTGGAGTACGCCAGCCCGGCCTACCCGGCGTTCGCGTGCGGATCGGGGTACGTGGTTTCTCAGGACCTGGTCCAGTGGCTCGCCGGCAACGCAGACAAACTGAAGGCCTACCAGGTACAGCCGTGCTCCAGGAAGCTGCGGCACATCCTGGCAAAAACTGGAGTTTGACTCCATCTCTGGTTTCAGGGAGAAGATGTGAGCATGGGGATTTGGATGGCAGCAGTTGGACCACAGAAATATCAGGTTTGGGTCACAGAGAAAATATTCAAAACACCACATCTTTCACAGTGTCTTCCCAACTGTTATGCAAACTGGATTTTAGTGTCAAAAAGGTGAAATTCTTTGTTTTTTAAATTAAACTCACAGATGATTCACTGTTTTCAATCCCAGACACCTGTGATGATTAGTTTAATTAAAGGAAAAACTACTTAAGAGGGACGGTCCACATTATTAAGCAGACCCGCATGTTCAAACGGTATGATAAAGGATTTCTGCTGATGAAAAGCCTAAAACGGTTCAATGCTTTGGATAAGGTGTGAAAACGTCACCTATTTGACCCAAACCTGCAACCCTGGGTGGTCCAGATGGATGGAGTAGTGGGTCAATGGCAACTATGTCCCAACAAGGCTGTGATGTCAGCAAGGAGGTGGTGGAGTCATGGTTTGGGCGAGAGCTCATTTAATGGTTAGTGACTTAAGAATGACACCAACTGTCGTTTGCATTGACAACTTGGAAAAATGATTTGCGCTGTACATCTTAGCAGCAACTTTTGTCACCAACAAATTACAAATACTTCTTCAAAAAACGGTAAAACTTTTTTCAAAGCTCAGACCCGGTTCTGTTCTTATTTGGAGTTTATGCATCGACTGTATCTGAACTGGACCGAGCGAGTTTGACGTCACCCATAGAAAACTGTTTTCCAACCCCGCCCCAGTCCACATTTCTTTGGCAACCACTCTAGCCCATAAGGATCTGTTTCTTTCTCTATAGCAGGTGTTTTGGCTTGTTGGAACCTGTGGGTACTTCCTGTTTGGAACGGTGGGGGGTGGGGTCACACAGTCCAGCTCACATGTACAGTCAGCGGTTCGGTCTTTGTCCCGCTTGTCTTCAGGACGCCGGCTGGCTCTGCGAGAAGGAGTGTTACGCCGACATGCTGTCGTCTCCTCAGCACACGGCGGAGGAGCTGCGCTCGCTCTGGGACAGGAAGAGGGTCTGCGGCGACCCCTGCGGCTGCCTGTGGGACCCTTAAACGTCGTCACGCCGCTCCGCGGGTAAAAAAACTGACAATTTCTGTCATGGATTTAGCTTCAAAGACCAAAATGAGCCATTATATGTTAGAATCTTACTATTTTTGAGGTCCATCAAAATAATCAAATCTAGCAGTAACTTGAATAATTTGTGGTTTTAAAGCTCATTTAGTCACTTTTAGCATTTATAAAGAAATTGATGCTGGTTTTCTGTCAGGGATGCACGTGTAAAGAATCCGCCTGAACGCTGTTGGCATTGATCCGGGTTTACAGTTGATTCTATGTCCTCATTTGTACACTTCATGAGGGTCTTTCACACAAACACTTTGTACTGTTGTGCGAACCGTGATGTGGCCTTTCTGTGTTAGTTAGGCATCTTTGTGTGTGTTTGCACCTGTGATGTCTGCAGAGAGTTGGATGCAGCTCTCCTCAAAGGTAATAAAGCTGACTAAAGACGGATCAAAAGTCCTGCTTGTTTTGTATTTTGGCAGAACTCTGGATTCTGCTGATTCTGTCTCGTCTGCAGCTTTTTTTTTTTTGTTTTTTTGCTGCTGCTGCTGTCAGAGCCGCTCGGTCCGCCGCAGAGACGAGGACGACTTAAAACGGAATAAAGAATGCAGCTGCTGATTATTTTGCAGAGCCTGAGCTCTGCAGGAATCTAAAGCGGGGGGAGAGCTGTGGAGGGGTTTCTGCCCCGAACCCAACAATGCTTTGAACCCACCTGATGGGAACGTTTTACTCATGGAGGACGGGCCACAACGTTTGTTTTCACGGTTTCCTCAACGGCTTCTGCAATAACCTAGACGCGAGTGGAGACGTCGCCTTTCTCCTCCTCGTTTGAATCCAGGAGTGCTGAGGAAAAATCTCCCTTCTTTGCACTTTCTACCTCTGTCGATGACAAAGTCGTGGAGTTTGTTTAACGTTTGATGAGCGTGCTGTGGAGACGGCCATCCAGCAGATCCATCCTCACCTGAGGCCAGCTGTTTACCTGCACCGCCTGGTTCCCCTCCGGCTTCTCCTCTGATAATACAGCAGAAGCTGCTGTCACTCCTCCGGCAGCACATCACCACTCAGAGTCCTACCTGGATGTTCAAAAACGCTGATTCCTAATCGGAACGAGTTTGATGGTGTGAAATAAAATGTCAGGAGGCGAGCAAGAATTCCTCTGATGTTGGAGAGATCGGTACACAAGAAGGTAGAGTCCCTCCCAACCTGGAACCCTGCAGAAGTGATGCCACTTCATATGAAAACATCTCCTCTGACTGAACCAAAACCGGATTGTTTTTAGAAATTCACCTGCATGTGGCTTAAACACAGACCCCTTTGGATTTGGAAAAATCTTTTTCCTCTTTGTCTCTTTGTGCTGCATAGAATGAGTCGACATCACAGGTTTGAGTCCCGTTTTTTAGATGATTCAAAAGGTCTCAGGAGGTGCTGATCTAACAGCTTGTTTTCTGTTTATTCTTTAATTTGTCAGAATATTTGAACTTCAGTGATTTAAACGGAGGAAATGCGGTTTCACCTGGTGATAATAAAGACAAAAGAAACTGAAGAGGAGGAGAAGTGGTGACTGACTCGAGCTGAGAGGTGAATGCAGAACGATGACATATAATGCGAGTGAGCAGAAATGGAGAAGCCCAAGGATGGAGCCCTGAGGCACTCCGCACGGCACAGATTCCTCATTTCTGGGATCTCCAGATGGGATCTGAAGCAGCTGTGGATCTCACTGTTCAGGCCTGTAGTTTGTAATGACACCGATCTCTCTTCATACCTGTAACAGGTGTTTTTAAAAGTCCTGACTTTAAAACGACATTTAGTTGAATCAATAAATTCCTCACATTTTTAATTAAACGTAAAACCATGCAGATGGTGTTACTTTGAAATGTGTTTAACTCTTTGGATCTAAAATAACTTTAATACATTTCTGACAGGAAGAACTTAAAGTTCACCTCTGTTCATCTGATCTATCTTCAAAGCATTCCCAGTCGTCTTTTTATCAGGATTAGGATGTTTTTATATCTTAAATCCAAGAACCTATGTCGTTTTCTAGGACGTAGTTTCTGCAGAGCGGCAGGAGTTTATTAAAAAATTCACTCTAAGTTATGGCCGGGACCGTGGTGTGGAGTTAACCCACCCCTACTTCCCATCATCCATCTGTTAATGGACTTTCCCTCTAGCTTGCAGCCCCTCACACCCCCCATCTAACATTAGCGGTGCAACAAAAATGGCGAGGAATATCAAGATTCTTGAGCTTTTGTTTCGTCTGCTCCTGATTTTCAACGATTCAAATGAAGATCCAGAAAAGTAATTTTAAGCTGAATTTTCTTTATAAATGTCCTCAATCATCAAAAATGCCACAAAAACGCGTTAAAAATACAAAATAAGTTTTACATTTTTAAATAATTGCAGCATTTCCCAGAAAACATCACCATTTTTCCTCATGATGGGCAAAATCTAGCATAAAAATGCATTTTTGAGTATTTTTTTATTCAAATCATTGTGAATCAGAAGCAGACGAAAAAAATGCCGTTTAAAAAAAAGATGACGTAGAAATTACGCTGCTCCCAGCATGGGTAGGGAAAGGGGGGGTGGGGTTTCTCTGCGCCATCACCCTCAATTTAGAGGTGAATTTCTAGAAACTATGTTCTAGAGAACGACTCGTTTTTGGATTTGGGCTAAAAACAGCATCATTATAACTGAAAGACCACTAGGAACACTGAAAATGGAGCAGAAGACGATCGGAGTGAGACTTTACTGACAAATAAAATGGATTTGTCAGAAGTTGATTGAAAATCCTCTCCGATGCGGCCACGTTTTGGAAGAAGCAAACAAGCTTCTTAGCTGAAACTAACTGAGGAATCTGAAAAATGGTCGATAAAACAATCGTTAGCTGCAGCCCTAAGTGAAACAAATTGCTCCCTTTTAACTTCTTTAGTAGTTCACTTATCTTGAAGTTTATGAGGTTTTCATATGTTAAATAATCTCTTAAATTCAGCCGTTAAGTTCTGTATTTGGAGAAAAAGCTGGCGTTTGTGACTGCTGTCAGATCTGGATTTGTGTCTGTTTTAAGACTCAGATTGCATGCAGGCCTTTTACTGCACCCTTCCATTCATTATTGATGAACGTACTATTTTGGACTCATGCTTTACTGGACCTTGGAACAGAAGAAGCGGCTCCGGTCGGCCTAGGATGGACGTCCGATGAATGTTTCACCAGTCCAAAACAGAAATTCTTCTTCAGATTTAGCCCCTTTGATTATTTAAACCAGAAATATGTTGGATTTGAGCTGCAGCGCAGACAGTTTTCTGATTTATGGATGACTTTTGCACGTTTCATCTGCAGGATGGAGTATGCTATGGCTTAAATGAATCATGCCTGTGGCGCCGAAGTGTATGCAGCTCAGCTCAGGTACATCCAGGCTCGGGGCCTGCTGAGCTCTGAGCGTCTGCATGCTCCTTCAGACATGTGCCGGCTGTCAATCACCCTGCTCTTCTCCAGCGGCTCCATCCTCTTCCTCCTCTGTGTGCACCAAGCATCTCTTCAGCTTCCCAAAACCTGCGTTTCCTCGCCGATCTTCTGAATGGAGTTGATATTATTAGACACACAACTACGCCCTGACGGGGCAGCGTTTTCACTCCCCAATTAGAAATCACAGCCTCCCGCCTCATTTCCATAGCATCTCCACGGCGGCTCTGTGTGACGCCCTGGGTGGGTTGGATGATCCGTGCGCGGCTGAGCTTTCAGGCGCTCCACATGATTACACACTTCCATAAAGACGATGAGAGCGTCGCCGTTTCACAAACCCACTTGACCTGCGCAGATCTTCTGCCAGAGTGTTTGTGGGAGATAATTAGCTCAGTCATTACCGAAGCCTTTACTCTGTGGATGAAGGTGAAGGAGCTCAGGATGGGGTTCTTTGGTGAAACCCCTTAATGTGAGCTGCTGCTTCCCTTCACAAACAGGACCTGGATATTTGTCCTGGAAACAGAAACTGAAGCTGCAGCGGCTCTGAAATTCCCCACCCTCTAATGCATTTCAGAAGCCTCTTTTGTCAGTCGTCCTGCTCCTCGTCTGCTGAAATCCTGCTGCAGATCCGCTCATCAGACCGGGGGAGCATTTCTGCTCGAAACTCTTCCCGTTCTTTCTCCCCAACGGGAGGTTGGGACGCCCTGAGGTTTTTGCAAACAAGCGAGTGCCGGCAGAATTATGCATGAGAGCATGTGCTGTGGGAGCAGTGACATCCGTGCAACAACTCCACTCTGATGAGTTATTCTCATCCGTGGTGAAGCCTGACCCTGATTTTGGAAATTTAAGGTGGAGTCCGTTGATATTTTTGCACAAAAAAAGTGCTTTAGGATCCAGTTTTAGAGCCTGAAACTAGATGAAAATGTTTTTTTTTTCTGTTCTGCTGCTGAAACCCAACAGGAACTGCAGAGTTAGGATGGGGGGGCAGCAAACCAAATCCTCTGACCTGAAGCCCCTCTCACCCTTCTGCTGGTGGTTTCTCCTCCAAGCTGGGGTCCTCCACCAGAGGCCTGGGAGCTTGAGGGTCCTGCAGTATCTTAGCTGTTCCTGTTCTTTTCTGGACTGAGAGGTCTGAGGTCTTTCCAGGGATCTGTTGTAGCCACTCCTCCAGCTTGGGGGTTACTGCCCCCAGTGCTCCAATTACCACAGGCACCACTGTCACCTTCACTTTCCAGGCTTTCTCCAGTTCTTCTCTGAGTCCCTGGTATTTCTCCAGTTTCTCATGGTCCTTCTTCCTGATGTTTCCATCGCTTGGCACTGCCACATCCACCACAACGGCTTTCCTCTGTTCTTTATCCACCACTACAATGTCTGGTTGGTTCTCCATTACCATCCTATCAGTCTGGATCTGGAAGTCCCACAGGATCTTTGCCCTCTCATTCTCTATCACCTTCAGAGGTGTTTCCCATTTTGACCTTGGGGTTTCCAGTTCATATTCTGCACACATGTTCCTGTATATTATTCCAGCCACTTGATTGTGGCGCTCCATGTATGCTTTACCTGCCAGCATCTTACATCCTGCAGTTATGTGCTGGATTGTTTCAGGTGCCTTTTTTATATACACATTTATATATATTCAAAATTTTAAAATATTTTTCAACTCCAAAGTACACAATGTAAAGAAATATCTAGAAAACATAAAAAAACAACATAAATTTGAAAAAATGTATTTTAAACCTACTAGTAATATAAATATTAACTGTTTGAACAAAATGGTAAACATGGGGGGGGGGGGGATTTCAAAAATATATTTAAAACCTAAAATAAATATTAAGTTTTGAAGTAAATCTGAAACTTTAATTTAAAAAAAAAAAAGGAGGGATGACATAGGCGGCACAAACAACAGTCACTGTTTTGGAGCGGAAATGACATCATCATAAGATCTGTTGCCGTCTGTCAATCATGTCCGGTGGCCAATGAACTCAAAGCCACGCCCCCAAATTAAATTAGGCACAACGGCAAAAATAAAAAAAATCTGAATTGGTACTGAACATTGAGGACGTAGAGCGGAGAAGAAATAAAATAAAGTTTCAAAATATATATTTTTAAATGTTATTGTTCTTACCAAGTTTAAAAGAGATTTACTGCAAACTACAATTTTCTTTTAAAACTATTTTTTCCCCCAAAAATTCCCCCAAAATTACTATTTTTCTTGTTTACAATGTGGACTTTTCAGTTTAAAGCTGTTTTTCAAGTAAAAAAATCTATTTAATTTTTTACATTTACAATGGGATATTACTAATTCCCCTTGGAGCCGAGCCTGATTTGACCCGGTAAAGCTTCTTCTTCTTCCTCTGAAAGCCTTCAGAGCGTCACGTTGGAGTTTCTTCAGGTAGAAAACGTCCTTCCAGGTGATCCGGCGGAGGAGCACCTGAACAATCTCTGCCACTTCAACAGAACAACAGCCAGAAGGCAGCGAAGCCTTCGGCGCTGACCGACGTTTGCAGCTTTCTTGTTTTCTCCCAGGTTTTTATGAAACGTCCAGCAGGAAACGAGTGCAGCTGTGTGTGTGAGGAATAATTCAAAGCTTTGTGGAGGATGGAGGAGGCTGCTGCGTCTGAACCATGTCGCCCCTCAAACAAAAGCAATTTTGCTTTCAGACACTGAAGTTGAAGAAAAATCAATCTTGTGTAGCTCGAATGGGAGCAAAAAGAAAAAAAGAAACTAATGCTTTGATTCTCTGCAAAAGCCTCTTCGTGTGTCTCCTGTTGATCAAATCAGAAGTGCATTTGCATTAAATTGTCGTGCTTGGAGGAAATATTAGCAGAGAGGCCGGCCCCGTGGATTTCTGGGAACTTGGCGTTTTGATGAATAGATGGTGTTTTCACTGAAGGCACAATTCCATCCAAAAGACGCATAATTAATGACATTGCAGCTGTCAAAACCTGCACAGAGTCAAAAAATAAAAAGCTACCTGTTAGGCTTTTCAGCAGCTTAGAGGGGGAAAAAACCCTCAAATGGCAACAATGGTACGTTCCACTTTCATGATGTTCCCTTGAGGTGTCGAGCTCGACACCTCAAGGGAACATCATGAAAGTGGAACGTACCATTGTTGTGCGTCTGGTAAGTGTAGTGAAGTATTTGTGGGAATAGTGTGAGTTTACTGCCGTTGTACGGCGTCCTCACGCCACCCTCTAGTCGTTACTAAAGAGCTCCAGCTTTAGATGAACGGGACGGGAGACCTGACAGCGGGGTGGCGGGACAAACCACCCCAGGACCCAGGGGGAGATGGGACGGACTGGAGACCTTTTTTAAATAACTGATGGGCGTGAGTGACGGACTCCCCACGCAACGGAGACGCACCGCAGACGGACCAGTGGAAATTCAGGGTGAGGCGTAAATCCTGTTGGTTTTGCACTGAGGAGAGCCCACTGCCAAAATCCTCAATTTATTCCATAAAATTCACCTTTTGATTATGTTTTTTTTTAAAACAAATTCTGTTCACATAGAAAACGTTTTTTTTTCAGTGATACAAGCTGAACAAAAATGACTTTTACTTATGAAATAATTGACTTACAGGTTAAAAAGAAACTTCTATTGGCTTTAAAAGAAATAGTCGTTTCTTTGGAGACAAACCGCCTGAATAGATTTGACAAATATATCTGGTAAAAGATCCATTTGAATCCATTTGTTCAGATGTAACAGAAATGTAATTTCAATCTCAGACAAATCTCCGTTCCACATTAGATTTTTTTTATTCAACCTAGAAAAACAAGATTTCCCATCAGAGCAGCGTTCACGCCGCTTCAACGTTTGATCCGCATCGATTCTGGACGCACGCTCTTTTGGGGCGGGTCCGACGCGGCCATCTATGAGAAAACCCCCACCTGTCATTCAAACATCAAGGAGATCAGACCGTAATGCACATCAGAAGGAAGGCCTCGGAAGGGTTTCTGTAAAAAGGGTTCAAATTCAAGTAAGGCATCGGTTGCGTGTGCTCTGTGCGTCAGCGGGAGTGGGAGGAGCTTGGATCAGTGCTTTGGGCTGGCGTCGGGCCCACCGCTGGAGTTGGCTGTGGCTTCAGCCTCGTGGTGCATCTGGCTGAGCTGTTTGACCAGAGCCTCCAGCTGAGGGTTCCCCCCCAGGCCCCTAATGAGCCGGTACGCCTCCACCTCCAGATCCCTCAGCGTGTGCCGGGTGTAGGCGAAGGAGCCGACCTTCTCCAGGTAGTCCACGCAGTAGCGTTTGATGTCCATGTTCTCCGTGCGCTGCCTCAGGATGTTCTGCACCTGGGTGCTCTCCGGGCGCGACCATATGGCGTGGATGGTGGGGAAGGAGAACTTGCCCTCGGTCAGGTCCTCGCAGAAACTCTTGTTCTCGCTGTACTCGCTGGAGCTCAGGTTGGCGTAATCGTCCCGGATCTGGAAAAAGAGACCCATGGTGTCCAGCAGGGGTTTGAGGTCCTGCTTCCACTCGGAAAAGAGCTGCATGAGTCCCACGGCCAGCCCGAACAGCCCGCCGGTCTTCTGCAGCACCATGCTGCGGTACTCCTCCTCCGTGGGACAGGTGTAGGTGTCCCTCCAGTGGATGTCCAGGCCCTGGCCGCGGTGCAGCTCCAGCAGCTGGCGGGTGAAAACTCGCACCGCTTCTGGATGATCCAGAGTCAGGACCTTCTCCAAGCCCAGGAAGTAGACGTAGTTGGCGGAGTTGATGACGGAGGGGATGCCGTAGATGCTGTGGGCCACCGGGAAGCCCCGGCGCAGCTTGGAGTTGTCCTCAATGTCGTCTATCAACAAACTGGCGTTGTGGAGCATCTCCGTCACCCCTATGATCACCTGAGCAACAAACACACATTTATGGCAATTAATATTTTATCCCCTCAGGTACTAATTACACTGAAACTGACTAACTCAACATTTAGTGAGGAAATCTTTAATTAAATTCTAGTTACTCATGTTTTTTGTATTCTTTATTCATGTTACTATTGTGATAAATATAAAGGACAATTTGGGTTTTGGCACAAAAAAACAAAGAGAAACTAGCCTTTTTTTCACTATTGACAGAGGTTCACATGAAATCCTTTCAAAATAAGACACGCGTAGCAGCAAATGTAGTAGTAATGTCAGAAGTGATTTAAAAAAATGCTTATTACCTTTGGTGGTGGATTTCTGCCTAAAATTTGTAAATGTAACCAACAAACATTAAATCAGAGCTAATTAAGTGTCTATAATTGTATTTTTTTAAAACATAAGGCGCTCCTAAAATTCCTGAATTGGTTCTAAAATAGAAAATCCACCTTAATTCTAGCACTTAGTGACGTCCAATTGATTTTCTGTGCTACACAGCATTCAAAAATCTGTTTCAATGTTTTAGTTCGATTCGTCTTTCAACTGTGAATGAGTTCAATAAAGTTTGACTTTTTAACATTTTAATTTAACCCTTAATAACTTTTATTTTTACAGTTATTTTTATAATTTGCCGATCCCCGACCTAAAACACTGGACGCTGCTTTCTCAAATGAATTGTGGTGCGTTTCCTCTTCCAAACAGCAGAGGGAGCCATGTCTGCATCGCTCCGTCCATCGGATGCTCTCCCTGCAGCATCAGCGAGCCGCTTAGGAGAACATCAAGCCCGGATGAACGCAGGGCCAGTCTATGCTGAATGCAAATATCGGGATTCCCCGCCAGGATCAGCAGCAGGAGCCACGCCAGAGGAAATTTCACGAAGAGCCGCCTCGCAGCGCAGCAGCAGCTTTCAACACCAAACAGGTCTTTTCACCAGAATGGATTGAAAAGTTTGGGCTTTTTGAAGGTTTTCAGAGCCGAGGCAGAAACGATATCGACTTCGGCTAGAAGTTGCTCGCATTTGGTCCGTTTTAGGATCAATTAAGGCAGAGACTATGGAGGAGAGTCAGTTCTGAGGAAGATCTAGATCCAGAAAAGCAGATTCATACATCTTTAAGACATTTTGACATTTTTCTGGAGTCCAGATTTCTAAAAAAAAAAGAAAAAAAAAGGACTAAAAAAGTTAAATTAACTGATGATCTTTATGGGAGATATGTTGACATTTTAGTAAAGTCAGCAAATGATTCTGTAAAATGAAGGACAAACAATTGATTTCACTAAAAATAGGAAAGATATTTGGAAATTTAGAGTTTTTGGTTTAAAGAAAATACAACTAGAGCTGATAAGGTTTGAGGTCATGCAGTAAATGTGAAGATCACAGACTTTAAAGCATCAAAAGTGGAAAAACTCTGTACAGAAATCACGGACAGACACTCAGAGGAGAACATAAAAAACCTGCAGCCTTCATGAAACTTCTGTCAGGTGTGACTGAGCAGATCAGCTGATCTTCAGAACTGCACCTTCTTTAAAAAGTGTCAGAAATCTGGAGTTTCTTCAAGCGTATAAAACTCATGTTAGTAATTAGTCTTGGTCTGTCCCACTCTTCCGGAATAGAAGGCCATAAATAAACGAGGAAAAGTCTGCAAGGAGAACAAAGAGCCGGAGGAACGTCCGCGGGCTGCGCGGAGGGACGGCGCTGATCCCATCTGATCCCATCTGGGATGGAATGCGGGAGCCTGTTTCCATGGCGGCAGCCGTGTACGGAGGATGACAGGAGGGCTGCTCTCTGTGTGTGATGGAGTTTGCAGAGATGCTGAGCAGATGTGAACCTCCAAAACTCGAAAAGAAGAATCCAGACCATGGTAACGGCACCTAGAAATGTGGTTTGAACTCCAGGAGCGTCTTTCCTGCGAACCAGGAACAATCGTTTGAATGTTGACCATGGTCAGATTTCTCTCAGTGATCCGGTGCAGCAGTGATGTGAAAGGTGGGATCAAATGGGACAGATTCGTTCAACGGGAAGGAACAGCAAACACCTCAAGAGCTCTTCAGGAGAGACACACGGCTTCATGTTTTTCTGTCCACCTGAAGACACCTCAGCGTGACCTCCGACCTCCTGCTGCAGGACCAAGTTTTCTCCGTTTGGAGAAAGTGTATAAAATATTCAGGACAAAGGCGGAGCTGCAACCAAAGCAGAGCAGAGCGTTGACGTCTTCACGGCTGCAGCCGTCAGCAACTTTGAGGGACAAGTAGAAGGTCGGCAGCTTCAGCCGTTCAAAGCAAAAACCGGAGCAGGTCATCGGAAAACAACGAGGAATGTTCAAAATCCCGCCTGTACGACCAGCAGGAGAAGCTGTAAACTCCACAAACGTGGACATGAATGTCTGGATTTTTCCCTGATTGTCGCCAAGTCTTTCCGGCAAAGGTGGCCCAAAAGTTCAAAAGGCATTAAAGTCCCACAGGTGAGTAACGGGAACAACTCCTTCACTGCCTTATCTATGTAAATAAGATCCTTAGACAGGTTCACACGGGTGGCGTGGGTGTTTAGCCCGTGGCGTTCACACTGGACAAGCAGGGAGGGGCTTCTTCTACTGTTTAATAGCGCACGTCCGCCGCCTGCAGTTGGAGGAGTCTCGGTGTGAAATGTCGTTGAATTCCGTCCGGGGAACAAACTATGCTTATTAATTTCTCCTCCATGATCAATATTCAAACGGTTGGTACCTCCGCAAATTAGAAGGGACGCCTTCCATACGTCACAATCAAATCCCCGACGGGTCAAAGTTTGACCAAATTTAACCGCTGAATGGCCGCACATTTTGCACGTAGAGCCCGAAAACCGTCGTAAAAACGTGTGCAGAATCTGATCCGATTTCAGGAATTTAGACAACAGCTGAAGTTTAGCCTGAAGGTCAAAACTATCTAACGCGGCCGAATTTAGTTAGAAATGTTCTCAAAAAATGTTTTTCTTTATTTTCAAATCCTGTTGTCATCGGCATGTTGGGGAAGAGATTTAATCATTCAGAGATGTTTGGGTCATCTAAAGACGAAGTTTTTAAGTTAAAATCTACACAAAAGAGAGTCCTAAATGTATCTAACATCAAAAAATAAATCCAAACAATTTTTATTTGAACAAAACTAAAATTTTACAGAATAGGCTCAAAGAAATTCAAACTTTTTTATTTTGGTGACATGCAGTAAATAAACTGAGTTTTTGGTTTTAAATCAAGGCTATGAATTGTGGTAGAATAAAGATGCACCAATTTATAAATCAGATCATAAAATGTTTTGATCTATAATTCATAAATCAACTGCTGGAATTTAAAAAAAAGTTTGCATGTACAGCTAAAAACAGGATTTCCAACCAGCCCCACTAAGTTTGTTAAACCGACACAAAAAAAAAAACGCATCTGAAACAAGTCATAATAGTTTCTTACCTGCAGTTTGTCATCAGGAATATTCAACCAGTGGTTAAATGCTTGTGCTAGCTTTGTTCTGACTTGCTTTCCTGAATTCAGAGAGGAAAGTACATCAGTTAGAGACACATCTTCTCTGTTCTGCCACCGTTTTGCCTCAAGACAGCCAGGAATCTGACGGCAGCGTGAGCTAAAAATCTGAATTTACTTCTTTAACAGCAGCACATGCAGAAGGATCCCCCAGAGCAATGAGAGCTCTCTGTTTACACTCTCTCACAACCCCAGCCTGACATTTCCGGTGCAACAAACCACTACAAGCTTCTTCCAACTGCATTTTTTCCTGATTCATAATGATTTGGATAAAAAAAAAAAAAAAACTCAAATGCTTCTTTTTCGTATAGATGTTCTCCAAAAATGCAGCAACATGTGAAAGAACAAAAAACACAGTTTTTATCGGAGTGCGTCTTCAAGACGACACATGAACATGAGCCAGTTCGCCAACTCAAATACATTGGACACCTGTGTTGACATAGTGGTTCATTTGCACTTCTCTCGTTCAAATAAATAAAATCAAATAAAATAAGTATTTCTTTTTCCAAACACGCGAGTATCTGACCGGCTACTTTTGCAAATCCTCAACGCAAGAAGAAAAAATATTAATGAAAAAAACCTCAACTTCACACAAATTCTGCCAAATGACATCTACTAAAATCCGTCCTGATCATTTTGGATTGTTTCTTGTATATTTATTGATTCTATTACCATCAAAACAAAGGAGTTAAGTGGAGCTGTTTCAGCCGCTGAACGTGAAAAAGACTCACCTGGAAGCTGCAACAGGTACTTGTACGGTTCCAGCAGGATTCGGTCAGATGCGGCTTCAGAGGCTCCGGCCATCGTTTCAGGCTAACGTCAACTAGAAGGACCAAAAGAGAAAACGTCACTGTACTTTGGTTTGTCGGGTTGCAATATTAGGTCAAAATGTGAATAAAACAGCGCTTACATCTTAGTAAGCAGCTAAATATTCTTCGTACTTGCACATTTTTAAACATTTGCCACATTTTCATTGTCGATTTAGTTCAAAACCAACAAAACAAAAATCCTACTCTGCACATTACTGCGGTCTGTATACTGATCTAAAATATTCTGTTAGGTTTACACGGAACTGTAGGGGCAAACGAGGATTCATTCCTGACATACGTTAAAAATATAGAAGACTAAGCATAAACGTTACACACATAAGGCATTTCTGAGAATGCATTCAATAAAAATGTTATTTCGTTGAGGGGAAAACATGAACAAGCAGCACATTTGACATGACTAGACTTGTATAAGCATCCAGTTTAGCCGTTTAATCACACGACTGTTGGCAATAAATTAGTTTATTACATCAGAGTAGAAGAACTAAAAACAAAGATCTAGTTGGCATCAAGAAGAAGTCATTTAACAGGATTGATTTAAACAGTGAAAGTGATTTTGACATTTTATTTTGAGATGTAAATTTATTTTTTAACTGATTTTCCATTAAGTTGTAGTTTTTTTCCATCATCACAGAACACTTTCTCGTACAAACACGTTATCAAATGTCACCCTATGAATAAAAACAAAACACATTACAGTGAACACTGCTGGGACACTCTGTGTGCTCTTGACCCCACCCACCTATCAGTTGCTGACAAGCCGCTCGTGAATTCCGGTTAGCCACGCTCCTAGCTAGCTAGCCTTAGCGGACCCACATAAATATCCCGCTGTGTCACCGATGACTTCTTATTATCTCCCACTTTCTTCAAAAATGAACGTCTGCGTTATTCGGAGCTCTCGATATTGTCTCCACATTCACGCGCTGAGCTCATTTTAGGTGCCTGCCTATATCCGCTCGATGCTATGCTATGCTAAGCTTTTAATGTTACAATGGCGCATTGTACAGACAGTTACCAGTCGAGCTGCCTTGAAAGAGCTAGCTTTATAAGCTGCGGTCAAACTACAGAGCAGGCGCAGAATGGTGGCTGACGTCTAACCGGGGTTTCCTTACTGAGTGATTGTTTCATTAGAAAATATCCACTGCCGGATGAAAGCGACACCTCACTGAGTCAATGTAAACAGCACTTTAATGATAATCGGGACACTCTGTAATACAAATCGAACGTACATGGATTTAGTAAATCTGGGTTTTGTAGTTTTTGCCCTGCTTCGTCAGAGCCACTCAGTATCACTGTAGATATTTTTTCTCCCAGAGGAGCCAATCACGGACCACGAAGATGTGCAATTATACTTTTTTATCCAATCAGAGAACAGATATTCGCGTAAGGCGGGAACGTTTGGCCTGTCAATCATTCTCAGGAGAGGGGAGGGGGGATCACGGAGAGACCTATGAGCCACTCAACAAGGCAAACAGCAGCTCTGCGAAAAGCACTTTTATCAATCCGCATCCAACATCAACCAGGGGCTAACAGACGACGTTAAAACCGGACTCCCTGCCTCCATAAATGTTCCTATGGATTATTAACACGCTTTTGTCGAAAAATCGGAGTTTATCAACTTGACAGCGTCGGTAAGTCGGCTTTTGTTCGGTATTTTCAACATTTTTTTCTAGCATGTTTCCCTGCTGCTACCCAAGTCGACCGTGACGTTAGCTAACTTGTTAACTAATAATGTTCTTCGGGGGGGAATGAATGAGTAAGTTGACCGGGCCGCAGATCATTTGGAAAATAGAAGAAGAAGAAAAAAGGAAAAAAAACTTGACAACAAAGTTGTATGGTTAGCCTCCCGGTTGAACGCAGAGAACAGCTCCGCTACGCGGCGGGACCGAAGCAGAGGAATCCTCGTCGTTGCGCCGCTTGTCACGGTGTTCTCCCACCGACCGACGGGGAAGTGAGATTATTCGGACCCGTTTTTTTGTGTGTGTGGCCCGGACCGCTTCGACGCGGCTGCGGGATGGGGGGTTTTAACCGCCGCGCCAACGGTGTAGTTTATCAGGTAAATTGCATTGTCAGTCGTTTCTTTTGTGCAGTCCTCCGCTCTTCGCGATCGACTTGTCCAGTAGCTCCTGGACTCGTTTATCTGTCGTCAAGTCGGTTCCGCGGATGGTTTCCTCCGCCTGACAGATCTAATCCCGGTTCATGTGAGCACTATTGTTGTGTTTAGTTTTATTTTTTCTTTTAACATATCTCCGTAGCATCGCGTTAACAGACTGACCGGACAGAAATCGTTGAGGACTCGGGTTTAAATGGATTCCCGTGTTTCGAGGCGGTTGTCGGTTGTCGGTGGTCGGTCACCGTCTGGGGCGGATGACATTGTATCCTCCGCGGTATTCCGGAGCCACAAAACGGGGGCTTCGACCTTGGCTCCTTACAAAAATACACGTTTAAAAAAATAATTTTAAATGAAGGCGACGTTGCAGCGGCGCAGACCGAGCTTGACCTTGTTGCGAACCGTTTCGTCGACTTTCTTTCTTTGTCGGGAGCGGAACCGCCAGCCCGGTAGCTCAGCTGCTGACATGTTTTCGGGGGAGACTTTTTTTAACGTGTCACCGCCGCCGAGTCGCACTTTATTCAACTTATGGTTGGACATTGCGACACAGCTCATGATTCTGCGTCTGCGGAGACGCTGTTTCTGGAGAAGCGGAAGGCGAACAAGAAGAAAGAAGTCCGAGTCCCGGAGGAAAACGGCTCGGTGAAGAGGCGTCAATATCGCGGAGCACATTTCGGCTCAGAAATGGCGTCATCCCCCTGCTGAACGGCTGGTGGTGTAGTCGGTGCGGCGCAGACGGCGGTCCGGGGGGCTCCAACCGCGTCGTCCCGATCGCCATCCGCGCCTTTGACCGCTCGGAGTGTGACAGGCGGCGGTACGGCAGCGTTACATAAACGCCTTAAAGGGCTCGATCCGCCCGTTGGAAAACACACACACACCCTGGTTCTATCTAGACCCAGTCTGATCTGAGCAGGTTCAAACAAAAGCACGAGGAAGCTGTGCACGCGCGCCCGCCGTTTCATCCATCAGTGATGTCATCATAACATCTTGTTGTGACAGACTGAAACTGGCTCCTTGCTTGTCTCATGGCTAACCGGATCCTCTGTTTTCAGCCCCGGATTTGTGGCTGTGCTCGCGCGGAGGACCCACGGAGATGAAGGTAGGCTCATTCATTCCGCCGCTTCCTGTCATCTAGATATTCTGCAAAACGCCAGGCTCCTCACTCCTCAGCCTGCATGAGGAAGAGGTTTAAAAGCAGACCTATGCACAAAGTAGAGTTCCTCACTTCAAAAAAACTGAAACTTTTCTCTCTGCTGTGTTTTGTGTTTAGAGATTTGAATGCTGAGTGTTGGTCCTTGTTAGAGTTGTGAAGATGAATGTGAGGCCGACATGAATATGATTGGATGTTATTGTTCTGCAATGATGTACAAAATATTATTATGGTCTTATTTTATGTGTTTGGCTTTAAATAATACTGGAAAAGGGACGTAAAACTTGAAGGGATCGTCTATCTGCTCTTGTAGCTCCAATCATCTGTTTTTAAAGTGTTCCCAGTGGTCTTTTAATTATCATTGCACCACTTTTGCCCCAAATCCAAAAAGCCTGTAACTTTCTAGGACATAGTTTCTGCAGAGCAGCAGGAGTTCGTCAGAAATTAGTGTCTAAGTTGTGGGCTGGTCTGTTGACTTGGAGTGAGACTGTGCTCATTTCCCATGATCTGTGTTTACATGGTCTCCCACTAGCCCCTCACACCCCCAACCTAACATTACTGGTGCAATAAAAATGACGAGCAGTAACAGATATCCAGCTGTACAGCTGTGCAAGTGGATGCATCAGAATGGAGCGGAGCAGGGTGCTTGTGGCCCCAGCTATTGTAGTTTGTACACAACGACAGACTTTCATCAACAGCATTTTTTTTGTCTGCTCATGATTCACATTGATTTAAATAAAGTAATACTCAGATGTGCAATTTGAGTCCTAATTTTCTTTATATAAATCCTCCACTGTGTGAAAAATGTTACATCAAAACAATGTTTGTTGGGTGTTTAACAAAGCTCTAATAGCATTTTATGTAATTTTTGACCTGCAGACATTCCGGTCATACCAGAGTTCTAGCGGTGCTCTGTAGCAATAAGAGGAGATCCCACACATCTCTTCTGCACCGTAACATTCGTCTCATTGCTTGCATATTTTATGCATTTCTCTGACAGAATATCAGAAAATGATCAGTGGAGTTATAGAAGTATTGGAAAAACTGGAAGTTTTTCTTTTTGGGAAGCATCCTCTGAAGTCCTTTTGTCTTCAGTCTGTCTCTGGCCTTTTGCGTTTAAATCTGTCAGTTGTTGCCATGTGAACCATCGCTGGAATTGTAACCCACAGAAGTGTGTCACTGACTGTGGCAGTATTTTTAAATACATGCCATTTCAGACCGCATAATAACCACCCCACTGCATCGTGCAGCGAGCAGAACATGTTGATCAGCCTTGGGACGCAAAAGAAGAAGAAGCTGCTGTGATCATTTGTTGTCTCTTTCCCATTAGCAGGGTGACGCTTGTTGTGGTCAGATCAAAACTATGTCACCAACCACTAAAACACACGGGGTCATTAGTTCTTGAAGAGAAAATGATTAAAACACGATAAGGACAACTCAAGAGGCGGACAAACATTTGATGTGAAACAAAACCTCTTCATACATGTACATTTATTTCCTCTGGTTTCATGTTTTGATTATTAAAAAGAAAGTCGGCTCTCTTTATGATGAGTGCACAAATATGACATGAAGGACATTTACTACTGGATCATTTATTATTCCCACTTCTGGTCTGGCAGCTGTGATGTTTGCATTTTCAAATCTGCTGTTATTAATACAACATAATACGATTTATTTTTTTAGAGCGCTCAATTTAGCTTTTAGTTGATTTTAACTGCTAATTTATTCTATTAGTTTTAGTATAGGCTATTTTATTTATGTATTTATTTTAATTTTATGCATCTTATTTTCAATTTTATGTTTTTTTTTTTTTGTTTTTTTTTATGTTTTTAATTTTAGCATCTTATGATTTTAGCCCCAGTGTTTCTTGAGGGGATCTTTTCCTCCAGGGATTGCCGGCTTGGTCAGCGGTTGTTGCTGCAGTTGTTGCCCTTGCTGGGGCGGCAGGGGTCTAATTTTACAGCTTTTGGCTGTGAAGGGGACCCTGGTGTTGTCCCGGTCTGGGTGGGCACTGTGGCGATATTCCGGTGGCCGGGCTGGCTCCTGGTATGAAAGGATTCCCAGATACTGTTTCCTCACAGCAGAGCCAAGCCATACTTGTTTATTTATTTATTTATTTATTTATTCTTTTACAGTTACATAGTCATATTTCATTGTACGTGGGAGCCATGGGTCATGTGGTTTAATGGAGGGGAGTGGGAAGGGTGAAGGGTGGGTTGGGGTTTTTATTGTAATGTTGTGTGTTTACTGTTTTTAGTGTTAAAGTGCTTCGAGCTGCACAAAGTGCATGAGAAGCGCTATTTTATAAATAAAGTTTGATTTGATTGATTTGATTTAATAACAGTTTAGTTTTTTTTATTTTCATTTTCTTTCTGCATTTCAGTCATTGAGCTTTATGGGATTGACCTAACTTTACCAGATATTTCCATTCAAAATGTATGTATTTATTAAGAATGCCTATATGTTCAATATTTTAAAAGTTTAGGAGGTTTGTATTTTTTAAAAGCTATTGGTGTAACTGTTATTATTTCAGATAGAAACTGAAAATTACAACAATGACAGAATTAAAGTTGTGTATCTTGGTTTAATAATACAGTATTTGTGAAAAGTCTAATTCCTTTATCAAACCAGAAGCCAAACTCGTCCTGATCCTTGAT
The DNA here is from genome assembly GCF_053564925.1 of Oryzias latipes. NCBI lineage: Eukaryota > Metazoa > Chordata > Actinopteri > Beloniformes > Adrianichthyidae > Oryzias > Oryzias latipes. Next base: position 30,432,206 of record NC_136251.1, on the reverse strand, counting down.
GTTTATAACATTGTCTAGCTTTGTGGTGGGACTGAAGGCTGCTTGAGGGGCTTATTCCTGCTTTTAGTTGAGCTTCTGCTGCTATAGAGATGGTGGACACCATGTGGTGATGCAACAGAAGGTACTTTTCTGTCCATAAATCCTTACAGTGCAAAGTACTTTATGACAAACTGCTGTTTAGCTGATCAGAGGACTTCAGATCTGGATTTATTTCACAAACTCGATCTAAACAATCCGTGCCAAAGTGGTGGCAGATTTTGGTCTCTGGTTGGCCTCTTTGACGGGGAGTTTTGTGGCTCTTCCATTTAATGCTTTAAATATGGGAGAAGAAGTCGTACTTCTGGTTTAAAAGCAAGACTTTATCAATTAAAGGTACTAACTAGTTTTCTAGTATAAAGGCAGTTTCACTTTTTCTCTGGGGGTTTCAGAGAGCAGGTCGCTGGCTTTGTGGTCCTCTAATGTGGACAAAGACTTGATTCACAGCAGGATTATTTTATGTGAGTTGAGCTGGGAGGAAGTCTTAATTCTTGCTCCTTTGTTTAGCGTAGGTCCTTTCTCCGTCTTACACAATGTTTTAATAAGAAAAAGCAGTTATGTATTCTTAGCAGAACAAAAAGTTACACACTTTAAGCATTGCAGTTCTTTAAATAAAAGCATTGTTCCATAATTAACAGGTTAACTTAATTTAAAAAAAAACAGGTTTTCTGTCAATATTCCCCAAACTAACCCAACAATTTTCCCAAAAGGGAAAAACTAACAAACTGAGAGCTTTTATTACAATGTTTTAGCTTAGAATAACACTTTTCATACGTTTCTGCATAGAAATGTGTTTAAGTGAAGGATGTCAAACTAAAGCTGTTTTAAATGAATAAATAAATATCCAGAATGAACTCACTTGAGCTAAGTGCAGCAATTATTAATCAATCACTGTGTCCAAGCAGTTTTGCTTATTTAGGGGTGCACATAATTAACAGTGATGAAAGTCTTCCGGGAATTCCCGGAAATCCGGGTTTTTGAGCAAACCGAACGTACTTTCCGGGAAATAAAGACCAGGGGCCTCATTTATAAAACTTTGTGTAGGATTTGCGTCAGAAGTGGCGTACGGATGAAACATAGGACGTGCGTACGCACAGAAATATTCGGAGTTATAAAACCGTGCGCACGCACATCCTACGCATCTTTCCCTTAATAAATCACAACCAATTCTAAATGCTGCGCAGCTTTAGCGGCTTCATGACACGCCCATAGTTGCCCATAAATAGTCCGTGAAACGCCCACAAATTAATATTCATTGATTGCGAAACCATGGCACACACGGAGAGAAAATCAAAAAAACGTAACTTCACTCAATGTGAAGTAGAAGTTATCATTGGCGAGGTAGAAAAGAGAGGAATAATGTTGTTTGGAGGGCACAGTGTGGGCATTACTAATGCTAAAAAGGCACGTGAGTGGCAGACGGCGGCAGACGCCGAAAATGCTGTAGCCTCACAACCTCGGACCGTGGCCGAAATAAAAGAAAAGGTCGGACATCAAAGTCAAGGCAAAAAAACGTCTAGCGCTGAACCCCCCCCCCCCCCCACACACACACCCGTGTCTGCCACGGGTGTGTGGGGGGGGGGGGGGGGGACGACACCGGAGCTGACCCCTCCTGATGAGAGACTGGTGACAATAATTGGGGAATCCCTTTTAAGTGGAGTGGTGACTGAGGCGCAGGGGGACACAGACGCGCCAGATGCACCGGGTGACACACCCCCAAAAGCCCGCAGAGGAAGTCGGAACCGGCTCATAAGCCACTCGTCCTCGTTTGCCAACAAGTCTCCTTGCTGTCTAAAGATGCGTTCACTCCGAATTCTTCCATTTGCCACATCTTCTGAGAGCGCAAGATCAGCCATTGTGCGTCATTACACATTGTGATGGGGCATTTTATTTCCATCTATTTAATTGCATCTGACAAGCAACAGATGTCGGGAATAATCGACGTGGAAATGGGAAATTGTTCAGCGCAAATGTAATTTCTTGTTGCTTTCTGAATGGTCGAGACATTCGTTGTTTTATCAAAAATAAAACAAACTAAAGGCATATGCATGAATACCATAATTCCGTACCTTATGAAGAAATGTTTTACTATGAAAACAACTTTCCCCAGTGGACAATTAATGCATCTCTCTCTATCTATCCATCTGTCTGTCTGCACCTCTATCTGCTCCGCCAGACGGAAACATTGACGGGAATGTCAGTTTTTTATATTATTTCCTTCTGTTAACTATATTATTTATGAGGATGAATTGCACAACATGCCAATATTGCAGAACATATTTCACTTTTCTTTTTGCAAATAAGTGTTCAATTGAATTTCTGTTGTAATTTTCGTTTGATTTTTTTTTGTTTGTTTCACTGCTGATCGGTCCAACGGGTGTTCGTGTAGCTGTTAATTGTCAGACTTGCTTTGTGAAGTCTTCATGTTATTTCTGAGAGGCAGTATTGTCATTTTCACTTTCACGTGTTTCTTCCATCTGCCGACGGCGTCGCCGTTTCTCATTTCACCCGTTTTTGTGCGTACGCCTGGGTCAGAGCTTGCGTGAAGGACCGCACATTTTCCCGTCAAGTTTGCTTTTTATAAATCTCAACTATTGCGTAGAGAGTGGCGTACGCCTTCTTTTGTGCGTACGCAACGTTTATAAATGAGGCCCCTGATCTCTACGGACAAATCGCTTTCCGGATTAAAAAATGGTCTGAAATCAGCTAATTTTAGCTTTATTTTCTATATTTCTCCGCAGATCGCTTCCTCTATGGTCGTGGCCATCTCTCGTCTTCCCGGCCTAATTGACCAATGACGGGACGTTTTAGTTGCTTTCGGATGCGTCGACGGGTCTGATTGGCTCTGTCTGCACCACGTGGTCAGCGTGACTTGCTTCCCTAGAGACCAAAACTGGCGGACCCACGCTAAACTTTCACAAACACATCTGAAGAGTTTGCGATCAAATTTGTGTTAAAATAATGGCAGGCATCGTCATTATTGAGCGTGGTCACGACCTCAGTTGTGAGAAGACGATAAAAAACAAATTGAAGTGGTCTTGGCTGGAAAAAAAAGATTTTTATGGTAGTGTAGGTCAAATACTTTTTTGTGTAAAATAATCTCAAAACCACATTTTGAAATAATTTCAATTTTAGTTTTGAGTTTCAGTTTTTATTTTGAATACATTTCTTTATCTAATTTATTTGTATTTCCTAATTACCATGATTTAGTTCAGTATAGTTGACATTAATTATAAGTATTTGATAGTTTGGACCCGCACTCCCTTAAAAAACAATGTTTACAATGTTTAGCTTAGTTTGTATGTTTGTTTTGATATTTCCCAGATTACTTAGTATTGGTGTTAAAGAATTGATGTATTATGTTATAGAATTATAGTTTAAAGCAGATCCCATATTTTGATGTAATTATAGTTTGAGAAAACAGTGCAAGTGGATGTTGTACATCAGTCATTTCTAAAGCAGAAATAATGTATAAATAACTGAGGTATTTTCATAGAATATCATAGTTACTGGTGTTCTTTTTGCCATTTGGGGCTTTGATGTTACTATATTTTAGCAATTGTATGTTTTGCAGCTTTAAGGAAAAGCGTAGATTGTAGGATTGTGTTACTTTGAGCAATTTTTCAAATTCTTTTTTAGGACCAGCAAGTCCTTAATGGAGAGTCAAACTAGGGGTTTGAATGACAAATCATGATGCTCCAATTAGTCTTAGTTTCTTGATAAAGAAGTGAATAACTAGCTGCCAGAATGCACCAGAATGCATCTAAGACCACGTATTTTTCCAAAATTTTGCTCTGTGCCCGCCATATCGCTCAAAAAAAAAGTTCAGGGATTTTTTCCTTACCTGACTTTCATCACTGAATTAAGCAAATGATGTTTTAAATCTAACAATACAGGACTGGTTTGTGTGTCTCTTTTTATTATTCACATTTTAAACCTCTAAAAGTTGAATTGCATAGTGATATTTTAAAATGCGTTGTTCAACGGTTGATTAGTTTTGAAAGATAAAAGCCGTTAGATGCAGATCCATTAATAAAAACGGCTTTTTACATAGACGCGTGCACCTTTCTGCTTCTTTTTCGGCCGTCCTCCTGTGCGGTTCTGATCCAAATCCTGCACCCTCGGTATATTTTCCACGTCGTATGAACCCTCAAAGTCTGTGTTGATTGCTCCTCTGCTGGTGAGATCACTCACAGCCGCTCAGTCATCTCCTCTCTTTTTCCTTCTTCACTTGAAGCATTAAAAGTTTGAGCGCAGTTTGTTTTTCTCCTCATAACTGAAGGCTTCACCCATCCAGATAATAGAGTCCTTTTTCTTTTCCTGACTGTAACTGAAGGCACAGAGGCGGGGAATAATCACTGGAAACTACAAGGCTCCAAGTGTTTGTGCTGGCATGTGAGCATGACAAATGGAGCATAGGCCTGGTTAACGTGTTGTTACTACAGCTGTTAGGATAACCTAAGCCCCCGCCCTCTTGATTTAAAACTCTGAGAACAGCTTCCCATGGAAAAGGGAAGCATATCCCCCCTTAAGCAGGAGTGGAAACGTGGAAAAGGAAGATTGGGTTTTCTTTGGAGGTGGAGTTCAGAGGCTCTCCAGCCTCAGCAAGAACTAGGGAGCCGGTGGAAATGGCCGCTGTGTCATGTGAAGCTGGTGTAGACGCGGGCAGATGGCGCTCAGGCCGAAGGGTAATGAGATGTTTATCTGAGAGACGGGGACGCTGAAGTGCACTGGACTCTGGCCCTGAACGGCATCTGTCAGAACCTGGGGGTTGCAGAGATGCATGTCCTCATTTGACTGTAGCTCCGTTCCCCCATCAGCTCCCGTAGATTAATGCATCGCAGGGGAGCAAATCGACCCCGTGTGTGACTCCTCTGTAACTCTTTGATGGACAAACAACACATTAAACCGCTGCAGTCACATACTGAACACACAAAAGCAGCAGCTTCATTAGATAGGTGAGCAGCTGTTCCAATGAATGTTCCCACCAAAGATTTCCTCCTCTCTTATGTCGGCCATGAACCTGAAGCTCTCAGACCGTTTTCTGGGCTTCTGAGTCCAAAAAGAAACGTATGAAGCTTGTCGTTGCAGTTTGAGTTCAGCTGCTGTCAGGTTGTGAATCTTATTGAGCAAAAACAAAGTTACAGTGATGATGCTGGGAAGGCAGGACAGTTTCTTTTAGAATTAAGTTTTTAAAAACCAGGTCTACAACAATTTCTAATCATGATTTCATTTCAATACCAATGCCTCATTTATCAAAGCTATTTTTGTGGTCGCTGTACAAACAAAGAGGTGTAAACAAAGCCTAAACTGTAAATTTGTTTAATGTTGCAACACGTATCTATACCTACATGCTACTCTGTGAATAAAAATATTACTGGTGCCGCAATTCTCGAATTGAAACCAAAACAAATGAAATGATGGGTTGTGGGAAAAAGGAAGTCTTTGCATCGTTGCTGCATATTTGCATGTGTTTACATTGAAAGTGTCTAACACATGTTTTGTGTTACATTACAGCTGGCTCATCATTAGCCAGAAAGGGTTTTCTTCATCGTGGCTTTTTAATTGACAAAAAAAAAACATTTCTAAATTTTAATGGTTTTTGTTGTTGTTTTATAATACACAAATATAATTGAAGTGTTAACTGAATCGCATTGAAAGTGAATTGTTGCATCCCTAATAAAGATAAAACTATAAACATAAAGAATGTTTTTCTAGAATCTTTAATTGAGTCCATGAAGAAAGATTGTAATTCTACCAACGTTTTGTTCTCATCATTCCTGTTTTTTCTGTTTCACATCAAACTTTATCTGGACTTAAGAAAGTATCATGAGTTCAGCGTGCAGTTGTGAAAAAGCATTACTAACATCTTCAAACTGTAATAAATAACCAGCCAATGAAAAATAAACTGTCAATAAACTAACTCCCGAATTATTGAACTGGAGACATTCAATCAAAAGTCAATTTTGGTTATAAAATCTTTCACATAAGTGGGGATTAACAACTGGACAAAGGTGGTTCTTCATTCCTAATAACCAGGATTTCTTAAGTTTAAAAAAGCAGTTTGTTTTACAAAAATACAGATTAAAATCTGTATTCCTTCTCTAAGTATAGATTGATTGTGTATTAAGTTGATTGATTTTGTTTTAAACCAGCCCTAGAAAGACGTCAACACAAACTTTTTGAAGTTAAGCCAAATGAAAACAAGTATAACTCAGGATTCACTTTCTAACCGTTTGTTATGCGTGTGTTCAGTAAACAAACTTAATATAGAATCATTCCAAAAGCCCATCAATCATGTCAGACAAAAAAATAAGTGTTATTTAAGGTGAAAGGATCAATTAGTTTTTCTAAGGTTATAAATGTTTTCTCTGCCGAAATTCTATGGAAGCGATTATGTAGCATAAATAAAAAGCAAAGTCAAAACCAGAAATGCTTTTTCTTTTTCAAAATGAAGCTGCATTTTTTGACTCAAAAATATAATAAAAAAGAAAACCACCAAAATGCTTTTTCATTTCCTTCCTCAACACAGCTTATTCTGTCACTTAATTAAAATTAAAATTAAAATGGTATTTGACATTTCATTTTCAAGACGTTCTCTGGTAAATGTGTAGCATAATTCATTTAGAAATGTCTAATTTGACAATTAAAATGGATTAATAGAAATGCTTTTTAATTTTCAAAATGAAGCTGCATTTTTTGACTCAAAATTAAAAAGAAAAAGCAATACTTCAAAATGCCTTTTCATTTTATACTTCAACCCAGCTTTTTCTGTCACTTAATTAAAATGATAAATAAAATAGTATTTGACATTTCATTTTCAAAAAGGTCCATGGTAAATGTGTAGCATAATTCATTTAGAAATGTCTAATTTGACAATTAAAACGGATTAACAGAAATGCTTTTTAATTTTCAAAATGTAACTGCATTTTTTGACTCAAAATTAAAAAGAAAAAGCGATATTTCAAAATGCTTTTTCATTTTATACCTAAAACCGCTTATTCTGTGTCATAATTAAAACGAAAATGCAAAGAGGGGATTGCATTTGCATTTTAACATCCACCTCGCGCACCTTGTCACAATATTCATTTCGAATAAGCATTAGCAGAGGGGAGGCGGGGCGATGACGTCACTGCTTTCTCCGTGTGTCCGGCTGCTGACTGACGCACACACACACACCAGGAGCAGACTGTGTTAGCGGCAGAGACGAGGGTTTTTCAGTGAAGCTCCCGACGATCGCTGAAGGCGGAAATGCTGCTGCGATCTGAAACCATCATATGAATTTGTGTTTCCAGTGGTGTCCAGAACAAAATAAAGACTGATTCCCACATATTTACAAATTTATTTGCAGCTTCGCGGTGAATTTACTGTTTGATGACAGCTGGAGCCCCATCAATAGACAGCAGATTTCTCCATGCTAAACGTTGCTGGTTGGACCAAAACACTCACTCAGCGCGAAGCTGCAGGAGACTATCTTCATAATGTGCTTTTATTACAGTTATGCTAATATTTTACGGCCTGCTCTGCTCGATCATATGTTTTTAAATCCGTGCGGTCAGACGACGCTGAAGTTGACTTGCGATTCACAGCTTCTGATTCGCGAGGGAGCTAAAGGAACATTCTGCTGCATTTTTCACATTAAGATCACCTAAAACCGGGTCCTGTTCAAAAACCGCTGGACCTGGACTGCTCAAACCTGGATTCCTGGATCTTAATAAATCAAACAGCAAATTCACCGCAAAGCTGCAGATAAATGTGTAAATATGTGGGAATTACATCAGTCTTTATTTTGTTCTGTACACCACTGGAAACACAAATTCATATGATGGTTTCTCAGATCGCAGCAGCATTTCCGCCTTCAGCGATCGTCGGGAGCTTCGCGCTCCGCTGTGCGAAGGCAGCTGGCGGTCCGAAGAACAAAAGCTTGTCCGCTGTGCGTCCGGAGGAGGACCGCAGAAGGCGGACATGCAGCTACTTAGTCCTGAGAAGCTGTGGAAACTCATCAGAAGTTCACAACCATCACAAAACCCTCGTCTCTGCCGCTAACACAGTCTGCTCCTGGTGTGTGTGTGTGCGTCAGTCAGCAGCCGGACACACGGAGAAAGCAGTGACGTCATCGCCCCGCCTCCCCTCTGCTAATGCTTATTCGAAATGAATATTGTGACAAGGTGCGCGAGGTGAATGTTAAAATGCAAATGCAATCCCCTCTTTGCATTTTCGTTTTAATTATGACACAGAATAAGCGGTTTTAGGTATAAAATGAAAAAGCATTTTGAAATATTGCTTTTTCTTTTTAATTTTGAGTCAAAAAATGCAGCTACATTTTGAAAATTAAAAAGCATTTCTGTTAATCCATTTTAATTGTCAAATTAGACATTTCTAAATGAATTATGCTACACATTTACCATGGACCTTTTTGAAAATGAAATGAAATGTCAAATACCATTTTATGTATCATTTTAATTAAGTGACAGAAAAAGCTGGGTTGAAGTATAAAATGAGTGAGAATTGTAGTGCTGTCATATCAAACACCATCATTTTTGCTAAATAGCCTTCCTCTGGTGGTTTAACTGGACATGTTGGCCTTCAGATATTGTAACTAAATGACAATGTCGTAATGGATCTGTTAAACATGAACATCTAAAGGAAAAATAACAAAACCTTTTTTTTAAAGACCTACTCTAATGAAACTGGTGTTTTTTATGGCGTTCCATGGCCGCCATTAATTGATTGAGCTCAAAGACAACTGAGCAGGTGGATTCAGGAACTGAGTTCAGGAACTGGGGGCGTAAATTTGGGGGACCTTGAACTTGAGGGAGCAAATTTGCATGTCAAATCCGGCGAGGAGGGACTTTCATTTTTTTAGAGGCTTTATTTGAAAAAAAAAAAAAAAGTTGGATGTAACGTGGATAAAAACGTTGACAACGGCCCAAAACCTATGTAAGAACGTGCAGCGCGTTTATTTTTGTGATGAATGTTTTTCTCATGTGAAAATCACTTTATTAGGTAAAAATACATATAGACTTTAGTTAGCCCGAGACAGAGCTACTACACGACTCAAAGTACAGGAAGATGTATTAGCATGTGGCTAACACATGCTAACAATTGAGCAGCATCTCTCTGTTGTTGATTTAATGTTGATCTATTTTCCTTCATTACATGAGTTTTACCTCTTTTGGGGTCCTGGGAAGATGATTGGGGGGAACAGAAATCAAAAGTTAAGTAAGACACCTATGTTACTAACAAACAAACGGATAAAATAGAATAGGTCTTTAATATAACTGAGTATAAACATACAAAAATAGTAATACAAAATTAAAAAGCAATAATGTAAAATTAAGCAATTAAGCAAAGATTCATTTGATACTACATTGCGCTTGCGCAGTTGTAAGGTTCGCTCAGTTGTTTTTTGCGCTCGTTCAATTAATGGCAGCCATGGAACGCCATATATTTGGTGTTTTTATTTATTTTTTTTACATGTTCTTGTCGCAATTTTGCTGTGATGGAGAACATATAAGTCAGGGATAATGGCCGACAAAGTGTGCATTATCAGAAATTGACGCACGCCGCTGGAAGCCGAACCGTCCGACGCAAAGCGTAAATTTAAAAAAATGCACACTTTGAAGGCCATGGTTCCTTACAAAATAAATAAATATTCAATCCGTTTTTAGTCCCTTATTCTTATAATTTGGGCCTAGATCGCCGTGGATATTTTCTTTTTAATCCACACCCAGCAGCCAATCAGAATAGAGTACTCACTCAGACCATAGTATAATGAAGAGCGTTCCTTTATTCAAGTTTTGGTGAATCGGGAGCCGACGAAAAATGCCATTAGCTATGACTTTACAGAGGGATGCACAAGCTTCCTGCTCCGCTCTATTCTGATCATCAACCGCAAGAAAATAGATCAAAATATAACCTGAGCGGGTTTTTAAATATGTTTTTGTACATCTGTAAAGCCGTTCTCTTGAGCTAAGTTTTGCATATACGTGTATTTGTTTTTATGTAGCCTCTGCTCCAGCTTGTCCTTATTTCTACCTGCTCCTACGATGTTCCAAACACAGGTTATTGCAAAACACAGGTACAAAGGTTGGAGCTTAGACCAATTACCTCCATTCGGTCATTCCTCAGACTGCGTTAGAATCTCAGAGTTGGTGTGTGTTATTTCAGAGACTCAAAGCAGCTGTTTTCTCCTTTTTTTTTACTCCCACTTTGTTCTGTCTGTTACTTTACTAATCTGTCTTTTTATGACCCAGTTATTTTGCTTTCTTTGCCTGCATGTCATAAAGTTTTTCTTCTGGAGAAGAGCCAGATGCTTTAGTTAGAGCTCACGGTGTTGCAATAAAAAATGATGTAGCTTACAAGTAGTTTTACAAGTAATCGGCCTGTCGTATAAAATACCTTTGGCACAGCTTGTTTATAATGGCGGTAGAAACATTTGAAAAGTCTAAAGTCACACCTTTTCTCTCACCGGTGTGTATATATATTTGATTGTTCAAAAGTAAATATATTCTAGGTGCAATATGCATGTCACCTTTTGCGGAGTCACTCAGTCCAGCTCCTGTATACAATCAATGATCAAAACGTCATATCTACACAAAAAAAGAATTCAAAATATATTTTTAAAGTTGAAAAACTATTGAATAATAATAGAAAGCAAAAGAAAAACGTTTATACCAAACAAAAAGTACAGAAGATGAAACATTCCTTTTATATAATCTACCAGTGTATCCTAAGCAGTTATTGTGTTGTGTACATGTGAAGATCAGAGTTGTGTGTTTTAAAGTGTTTTCGCATTCTGTAAAACCTTAAAATTCGATTTTGACATGTACAGGAAGCCGATGAAAGGAGACTGAATCTCGGGATCTTGTGTTTTGTACGATGTGGTTTGATCCTCAGACAGTACCTGACTTCATTCAGTGCTTTCGTTTCCTGTCCTCCAAAACAAAGGAGGAACAGGATTTGATAAACATCTCTCAACAACTCAAGATGGTGCCCAGAAAGCTTCTCTTTTGTAATCATTAAAGCTGTAATAAAGTGGCCTTTCCGTTTGCCTCCGCTGAGGCTTGTTTCTAACGCCCAGAGCAGATGGTATGTGATTTCTATGGATGAGGCACCAAGCTGGTATTGTTAGAGTACAAAATGCTCGTAGAGATGTGTGTTTTTGGTCTTGGCTGTGAGAATGCACCAGTGCTTGTTGATTATGTAATAAGCTTTGAAAATGACTTCTTTTTTTTTCTTTTGCTGTTTCATCATCTTCAGACTTTGGAGGAGCCCCCCTACCTGACGGTCGGGACCGATGTGAGTGCCAAGTACAGAGGGGCTTTTTGTGAAGCTAAGATTAAGACAGCCAAGAGACTTGTCAAGGCCAAGGTAAGTCGTGTTACATGTGCTCACGCCTTAAAATGAACATTTTTCAGTATTTTGGGCGTGTGAAGCTGCAGATCACCGGTCCGTTGCTTTGGTTGGATTCGCTCGGCTTTAATTGTTTATTTCCCAGCTGGTTTGAAAGGATATCCGGGTTGTGGTGATCGTTTAAATTGTGAGTTCGTCCTAGTTGAAGCTTAAATGCTTGTTCTCATTCCTCTGCATTTCAAAGCGGCCTCACCTGTCCGTGCTCTTCATGCAGCTGAAGTACAGACACTGCTCTGTAGTTCCCCGTGTAAAGAAAGAGCCGTGATGTTCATCTCTTCTGACACTCGGGCGGAAATGATCAGATGATGTGGCGTTTGTGTCGTCAGGATTGTGGGGAACACCAGTGGATGCCTGTAGATAAAATCCAGCAGTAGTCGAGCCTCAGTCCACGAATGAAGCACCAACCAAATGACTTTTTTGTTTGGTAGAAGTGCTGTGGTTCTGAGGTCTGTTACACTGATGTGTGTCTATTATTCACGGCTTGTTGTGAGTCTGAATATTTTACAGTAATTGATTCCTCGTCGGCTCTTTGCTTCATTAATCCTTGTCTGCTTGTTTAACAAAGTCGATGGTTACAGCATGTGGCGCGCATCTTTTGAGTGATTTGAACAGGGAGCGATAAGATCTATGTGACATTCTTCTTCATGATTATAATCTGCTCTACAGGACCTGTAAGAAGTTAATTAGTGCCGTGTCATTGTCACTCACTGAAGGGGTTTAACACACCTACAGTCAGTCAGCGCTGACCCTGTGGCTCAGCTGTGAGCGGGCTGTTCAGCGTTCAGGAGTTTCACTGCAAACAAAATGCAATTCTTAGGTAGGGAAATAGACCAGTAATACGTTTTAGTCCAGCTGCCCCCTACAGGTGGATACAGGTCAAAAAGGATCAAACCTGTACGTGGTACACTGGTGGCCCGGACAAAATATCAAGGTTGTAGATTGCACAATGAGCGCATAGAAACGAAAATATTCATGCAAAATGTTTTTCTACGGTCATGCTGTAGGCGACTGGTCATAGCAAACATTGAGGCTAGAGCTGGGCCATATAGAATTTTTACATATATTTTATATATAAATTATTTTGTTGGACTAAAAATACTTCCACACGGCAGAACTATCTGGGCCCATCCTTTTAACAACATAATCGACACTTGAGCCTTCATCTGCGTCCTATTCCCCCACGTTTTTTTAAACTTATCTTCAGATAAGTTAAAGAGTTTGTTTGGTGCCTCTGATGCTAGGTGATACTAGCAAGCTTGATACTACAGGTAACATTCTCCTGTTCACCCTAACTTGGCACTATCCTCAGTGATTGACCCTGTGATACTTAATTCTGTCTGGACAAGAGGCTCTTCTCTTGTGTCAGTAAAGGTTTAACCCCCGTACAGGTGTATGTGACCAAGGCTGTAAACATTGGGTGCACCGTATGTTGAAGGGGTCAGTTATGTGGCGTTGATGTAGCATGTGGACTTTACTCAAATGCATTATGAAATGTAGTACAAAACTGCTCGATGAATGCAAAGCAAATATGAAGAAAAAAGCTGTAGAATAAAGGATGTGATGGATGCATATTTGCATTTGTATGTATATTTACTTATCCTGCTTAAAATAGAGTAAACAAAATGTAATCGGACGCTTTAGCTATTACAGATTTGTTTCCGATCTGCTTTGAAATTACATTTTTAGTAGACAATACACATTTAATTTGTTGGTTAGAGCAAAAGGAAGACAAGTTAATGGCAGAAATAAATAAGTGACAACGCGTGGAAAGAAAAACTATCACTTTGAATAGAATTCAGATAAATAGATGTATTCAGAAAAGGTATTTTCTTGACTTGTGCTATGTTTTCATTGGATTTAGGATATGATGTGCTTTGGTTTCTGTGAGTCCTGCAGGAACTGAGTGTATCTGCGTAGATGCTGGGTGGTCAGGTGTTACTGATGCTGTCTGTCTGAGGTTTCAGATCGGCAAAATAACTCACAGTCCTGTGAAGAAAGGGACATTTTATTCCAGCTGGCAAAAGCGTTATTATGTCGGTAACAGATGAAACGGCGCCTTACTAAGCTCTTATCTCGGTTTGCTTTCGTTTTATTTATGACCGGACAATTCTGCTGCATCTCCCTGTTTATTTTTCTACCATTCATTAAGCTGATGAGAAACGGATCTGTTGTTGTTGCTAGTGAAGTTACTTTTTGGTCAAAAACACTTCCTGTTTTATTTAAAACTGTGTTTGGGTTTTTTTTCCATTATTTTTTTATGTCTTTTTGAAACCTTGAAAACCTTTGAGGAAAACTCAAACAGTTCCTGCAAACACCAGCATTTACATAAAGAGCCCACATTTTGATGAACACTGGAGTTAAGGGAACTATAGTCGTTAATGTGTTTTCTGCTTCTGGTTGTTTTGAAACTGTTCACCAAAAGTAGGTAGTAATAAGCCACAAAACGTTTTATTTGATTCATAACGAACGGTCAGACGTAGTCAGCTACACTGGGATGAATGTTTGATTATTTTATTTGTTTGCGAGATTCAGAAGAAGATTGTCTCAATCAAAAGTAATCTCAGGCTTCAGCCAGTAAAAAAGACCTGCTTTTGTCTATTTGAGGAAGATACTTTAGCTCTGACATCAAAACACACTTTGGAAGACTTCGGTCTTCAATGGGAAGAAGGTCGTTGATCTCCAGGCTCAGACTTATAAAAAAAAACAAATACAATTTAAAAAGTCAAAGAACTGAACTGTAGCCAAAGCTTTGCGGGGAAAAAACACACAATATCAGAATGAAATGATTCGTTGACACTATTTTAGAATCAATTTATTTGATTAGTGTCGGCATTAAACTTTAACATGTTGAGGAGATGGAGGTGTTTGAAAACCTGCCGCATATTGTCTCAAAGACAAATATCAGAGATGTTTTTCAAGCAGCTGGGATGAAGGATGCAGTAAAGCTATTTATGTGTCACAAACATTCATACTGATCTAAAAAAAAATACGTTTTTGTCGAGTTTAATGGAGGAAAACAGACAAAAATGTCAAGTTCCATATTGTTTATCCCTATTGGCTTCTACAGGATTCAAAGACTTTCAACAATTAAGTTACCTTTTACTCTTACTAGTGTAATTAGATTACTTTAGTTACTTCTTTTTGAACAAAATATGTGTTTAAATCAATTCAAATCAAAATTTATTCATAAAGCACTTTTCATATAAAAGCAACGCCAAGTTCTTTACAGGCTTAAAACTAGGGAAACCTTTTAAGGAATGCTCCCACAAACTCAACATAATGAACAAAAGTCAAAACAGAAATGAAACTGAAGCGGAAACTTCCTGAAGTAGAACTTCTTCAGATGACGCTAAACGACTTGAAGAGCGCCGGCCGTGTGGTCTTCTGTCTCTGTAATGCCAGATTGCCATGGAGAAGCAAGATTACCTCGGCGTGATCAGATTATTGTCCACTCGCTCAGGGGAGGATGCAGAGGCAGGGGAGGCAGGCGGGGTTGATGGGCAGACAGCATAGTCAGATGAAACGGTTGGTTTTAGCACCAAAAACTAGAGTTTTGCTCATTTTGTCTATTGCAATCATGCTAAACACGTTGGAAAACCTGCAAATGTCGTTTCTAATGGTCACGTGGTCATTTTTTAATTGTCTTTCTCATGCTTCCTGTCCTCTTTAAGGTGACCTTTAAGTCAGATCTGACCACAGCGGAGGTCCATGATGAGAACATCAAAGGACCCCTGAAGGTGAGGCAGGAGGATACATGCATCCTTTTTATTTAGCAGTTAGGATTTCTCATAGGGACAATAATAATTTCATTAAAGTTCAGGTTGCTGATCATCCTCCTTCATACCGAATGCAGAAGAAACCCGACAGTAATGGGTTCTCAAGCAGTAGCCTTGTAATTTCCCTTCAGTCAATTTGGATTCTTGCGGTTGCCTCGTTAGGTGAAGTAATAGTAATCATCTATGGACGAGCCGGGTAACAGCTGCTGATCCGTCTCACAGGTGGGTGCTGTTGTGGAGGTGAAGAATCAGAACGGAGTTTACCAGGAAGCCACAATCAACAAGCTGACTGATGCAAGTATTTACACTGTTGGTAAGTCCACAGCAAAGCGCTTGACCTGACCTCTGTCAAGCACCTGCACATAAATGCCTTTAACTTCCTATTTTCAGTCCATTTTAAAGAAAATAATGTCTTTAAAAGGCTGTTTCCATCTTTGACTGGCTTTAGTTTTAGATTTTCAAGCTATAGTTTTCATTTAACCTCAGAAAATTACAGTCATGGCCAAAAGTTTTGAGAATTACATAAATATTGGAAAAGACCAGTTCAGGTGTACCTGTTGATGCTCATCAAGAGAATACCAAGAGTCTCTAAAGCAGTAATCAAAGCAAAAGGGGGCTACTATGAAGAACCTACAATATGACATATTTTCAGTTGTTTCACACTTTGTTGTTATGTATATAATTCCACGTGTGTTAATTCACAGTTTTGATGCCTTCAGTGTGAATCTACAATTTTCATAGTCATGAAAGTAAAGAAAACTCTTTGAATGAGAAGGTGTGTCTGAACTTTTGGTCTGTACTGCATGTCTGACATGTACCACGGAAGACAAACGCAACATACATTGAAATGTGCAAAACGGCCTTTAGCTTGTTGGAGAACGGTCTTCCTGCAATATCCTCCTTCATTCTGAGAAAATGAACGTTATTTTCGGTTTTATTGTCCTCCTGGATGCAGTTTGACCTGGGGTTAACACCATTCTACTGTCTTTATTTTCACGCTAATTCTTAGTGTCATTTCTCTCTGCAGTTCCTACTTCACATGAAGTTAGATCAGCGTTTATGGAGTGTTGTGTTTGAAAAGTCCTCAATCAATCAGCAAAATCATTTCTCAAAATGTGTTGTCTTTCATTTTTGTGACGTTTTAACATTTTTCTCAGGATTGTCTTGTTTTTTTTGATTGAAAATCTTTATAAGTACAAGGCTGCATTGTGGGAAAATCAATATGTGCTGCCTCTAAAGCTGTTGAGATCTGAAGTGTTTTAACTGCCGTTTGTCACCTGAGATCACCAAGGAGGGGGGTTTCTTTACCCTCCAAACATCACAGACAGGAACTTCAACTCGCCGTTTAAGTTTAATTAAGAGTTGTGACATTTATTGACAAGAAAACTGATAGAAACTCCTAAAAACAGCCATGAGATTGGGTCATATTTACACAGGACTCATTAGCACCAGTGATTCTTCAGCCTAATAACTTCTGTGTCTCGTCTGCAGTGTTTGACGATGGCGATGAGAAGACCCTGAGGCGTTCCTCTCTCTGCCTGAAAGGAGCACGCCACTTTGCAGAGAGCGAGGTGCTGTATAGCATGTTTGATTTAAGAGCTTTGTTTTTCTTTTTTTTCAAACAACGGCACTTAAAGTCTTTGTCTCCCGTGCAGACCCTGGACAGACTCCCCCTCACCAACCCCGAGCATTTCGGCACCCCCGTCATCGGCAAGAAAGGCAACCGCGGCCGCCGGTCCAACCCAGTGTGAGTGCCGTCCTCCGCCGCGTTCAAGGGGTCATTTAAAACCCGGTGTAAGGATGTGGGGCGCCCCTGCTGGGGGGGGGGGGGGGGGGATGCTCTCATCAATAACAAGCATTTCAAATAAGGAGGGAAGTCTCATCTTCATTCCTGCACTTGAGGCTGGAAAAGAAGAGTCTCCCCTCCTCCTCAGGCAGTTCAATCATCCGATGTGTGTCGGTATGTGAGAGCACATTGTGGTCCTGCTTAGCCCCCCTCCAGTAAGGATTTCATGCACTGATGTGTGTGCTCCTGGGAGACAGCACAGTTTTCTGCAGGGAAAAGGGTTTATTTGGTAGAATTGTGTCTGCTCTATTGCCAAAAAAAAAGAAAACAAAACAGTCTTGGTCCCCATAATCTTATTTTCTAACCTCCCTCTTTAATTGCACTCGCAGAAAAGTCAATATTTCTCTAAACATTGATGCAATATGGACTCAGAATGGTCCCCGAGGCACATTGCTATCCTAAACTTGTTTCCATATGGTCAGTAGTTATGTCTGAACTCGTTAATGATGCACTTCAATCATACAGTTTACATTGAGACGCACGAGTGAACATCTGTTAAGGTTCAGGAAACCCTTTTGGAAAACGTGAAGCGGCATGAAAACAAACCTTTTTTGTTTCCTGATGGAATCATTTTCTATTGTTTTTTTTTCCTGCTATCGGCTCCTTTCCATAGTTTCTGCAAACCTGCAGATGTGTCGCATTTTATTTAAAAGAGAAGAACTGGTGATCAGGGTTTTGTTTTCACATGTGAGCATTAGAGGCCGCTGAAAGTTGTGGTTTCAGATTTCAGTGTCACAAAACCAGACTTCCCAGTTTGATGCATGCAGATAAAAACTGTAACAGTCACAGTTGTGAGGTCAAATCAGGATACGCTTAAAGTGAATTTAAAAAAAAGACTAGAAAAACATTTGTTGTGAACATAAAAGTACACATTCTAAACTTGAAAGACATCTTGAAAATCAGAAGAAAAAAATTAAATTTGACAAATAAATTTTCAAACTTCAAGAAATTCTGAAAACTTAAAAAAAAAAAACTATAAACCCCAAACTGTTACTACGGAGCCCGTGGACCTGACATGGGTAAAAAAAATAAACAAAACGTTCCCACGAAATATTGTTTTGTAGACACGAAATAATAATTTGTTTACGTGCACGTTGAGTCTAATGGCACCAAAAGATTGTGGGATGCGGCTGAGCATGGGTGTTTCTTTTAGTGCACCATGACTTAAGTGTCTATCAACTGAAGTGAGGTCCATGCTGTTTGGCTGCTTGAGTGTGTGTCAAAGCAATCGCGCTTGTTGCTGGACATAGAACTATGCAGGCAGTCTCCCCTCTGAGACTGACGGAGCGCACCTGGCGGCCGCTAAATAAGAGCATTAATTAGTCATATCATTGAATGAGTAATTCAAGAGGAGAAAAATAAAAAGAAGAATCAAACTGGGGATCTATTGATTGTCCCGATGAAAATAAAAATATATAAGATTTAGGATGATTGAGCTTGCTGCTTCCCCATACCGCAGCGGCTGTCCGTCTGCCGACATGACAAGCAAACGAGCTCCGGGTGGCTGCGGACCGCGCATTTCCTCGCCCGCGGAGCGACCGTTTCCTCGCCCGCGGAGCTCGTTTGCTTGTCATGCCGGCAGACGGACAGCCGCTGTGGTGTAGGGGGTTGTATTTTATTGTCGAAAAGGAATAATAATATTCAGGGCGTGCTGAGGTAACTTGTCTTTATTATCATACTGGTTAGCAGTCTCTTTACATCCGAAGGCTACATGCCTAATACATATCCCATCATGCATCACACATATCCCATCATGCATCTCGACCAATCAATGTATCGCTGTAACTGAGGTGCATTCAAATACAACAGGATAAATGTGTGGAAACAGCAAGCCATCTGTTTTTACGAATGACTTATTATGTGAATTATTATTTCGTGGGAACAAAATATTCAGTGGGAACGATTTATTTATTTATTTTTTTACCCATGTCAGGTCGCGGGCTCCATAGTTACCAATTTTTTTTTTAACAGCTGCTGTTTTGTATTAATTTTTTTTGTTTCATTTTTCTCTCCATTTTTGATTTCAGTCCAAAATTTACAGTTTCAGTTTAGACTGTTTGTTTTTCGGAGTTGACACTCATTTTTCAGGGGGGGCGGGCCTTTGAGGCTACCATTGACGTTCGGTCACAGAGGTTATGCAATCATTACCGAGCGCCACATCGGTGCAGGGAAAACACAGGCGGTCCCAACAACGGGCTGTGTTTTGGGACGGAAAAAGACATCAACAAGCTCCAGAAGTTTGACGCATCACCATAACCTTTTTCACCTGATGTCAATCATGTCCCAGTAGCCAATGGGCTCTATGCCCCGCCCCCAAACCCAAAGAACATGAAGTCTTAATTGAAACTGTAGATTTAAGACTGAAAGCAAAGAGGGAGAGAAATGAAAAAACAAAAGTTGAAGATGCAAAACAGCAGCTGTTACAGATAATCACATTTCATTTATTAAAAGGACTTTCATGCAAAACAACTTTTTGAGCTATAAGGGTTTAAGTGAGGTAAGTTTGAATAAAAAAAGAGCTATAAATCAAAAACTGTTACCAAATGCAATAAAACTTGTTTATTAGTAACAGCTGCTGTTTTTTTATTTTTAAATTTTTGTTTTTATTTTTCTGTCTCTTTGTTTTCAGTTCTCTATTTACAGGTTTTTGGTTTTACGGCGTTGACGCTTATTATACGTGTTTTAAAGGTTCTTCATCCTCAAACATATACTTTTTGTCACATTTCTAACATTTCTTTCAGGTTTACAATGTTTACCTCTCAAATTAACTTTCTTTTTTTGTTCACCTTAAACCTGATCCTGATTTGACCCCACACAAAGAGCTTTGTTCACAACATGGATTCACAGTTTCGCCGTTGTTGTTGTCGTCGTCGTATCCAGATGGATTTACTGCAGGCGAGCCAGAATCAGTGTTGGTTTACATGGAGCTGTGCAGAGAACAGGCTTACTGAGGCGTCAGAAGAGGACGTGGGATCTGTTTCCAGATCAGTCACGGCGGCAGGTTTAGCGTCTTGAGCTAAGCCTCTTCATTTGTACACTGATCCTAATGAGAGCGCTCATCAGCGCAGCCTTTATCGCCGTGATTAGAGCACAAACTGTCCAGCTCCGTCTTCCCAAACTGAAAAAAGATTGATTTAAAAACAAACAAATCAGGCCTTTATTGTACTTTTGCATTCAAATCATTGATTTATTGTGAAACATCAACCCCGTTTGATGAGAGACGACAGACATGGGGTTGACAATACGATGCATCTGGGAGCTGAAGAGGAGGAAATGTTGGCATTTCACACCGTGCAGTTATTTCCTGCTCTTTGCTGTTGACAAACACGATCATTGACCAAATGTTCTGAAAGTTCAAATGGTTAAAGCGGATGAAAAAACCCTCCCTTCCCTTCACAGTCAGGAGGAAGAGTCGTCTTCCTCCTCCAGTGAGGAAGAGGAGAACGACCAGCGGCAGAACGAAGATCTGTTCGGCAAGGTTGTCATGGTGGAGGGGGTCACCGGCAGCGACAAAAAGAAACCATCGTGGTACCCTGCTTTGGTCAGTGGACACATTATTTATTTTTTATTTTTTCCTTTTTCGTGGCGTTCCATCACAACGTCTGCTTTTCAAAGCCTCTGTAAGGTCATGTGATCTGATTCAAACAGCGGGAGATGTTTGGAGAATGTGGAGAATGTTCATACCTGTGAAGCCTGTCAGTCTGCTTCACCACTCTGCTGCTGACTCAGGAAAATGCTAAAAGTTCTCATTTGTTAATGCAATTCTTACAAGTAGAACTGGGGGGTTCAGGCCACACCCCCTGCCTTTAGCTGGTTTTGGCCGAGCTCCATGCTGCCTCCTTGTGGCCGTCCTCATAACTACCCAGCCCGTCATTGTTCTCTGTCGGGGGACGGCAGAGGGGTGGAGTAACGCGCCGACTGATGCCTCCGTCAACAGATGATTCCGTTCCAGCGATGAGACTCCGACGCTGCCTTGTTCAAGCGCGGAAGGAGCGAGTCTGGATGTGGAGGCTCAGCTACGCCTCGCAGCATTCGCCCTTCAACAGGGAGCCTGTGCTGCAGAGAGCAGGCGGGCAGAGCCCTGCTGGAAATCGGATCTCCATGACTGCAGAGCCGCCTCCTCTGGGTTAGACGCCACAGAGCAGCAGCTCTGCTCACATCTGCCGCCTGTTTGGGTTTTATGGCTGCAAATTTGGTGGCTCTTGTTTTGTTGTTTGACCACAGATGCATCTGTAATGCGCCGCTAGGAGTTTGTAGGAACTACAAAATGAAACCTTTTTAAAAAAATGTTTCTTTTTAAAAATGAGTTGTTTTTTTTCTGACGATTTGACTGTTCTGTTTTTTCTAAGGTCATCTCCCCGGACTGCCATGAAGACGTCGCTGTGAAGAAGGACACCATCCTCATCCGGTCTTTCAAGGATGGAAAATTGTAAGTGATGAGCTCCAAACATACTCACTCTGATGAAGGACTTCATTAGAATTCACCTCTGTCACCTCAGAGGTGAATTTCTAATGAACTCCTGCTGCTCTGCAGAAGCTATGTCCTAAGCAGCCACTCAGGTTTTAAAAACTGTTTGAAAATGGACCAAATAGATGACTGGAGTAGGACTTTAACGTAGCTTAACCAGTTCCAGTCTCTGACAGACTGTTTTTTGATGGCCGGTCCAAATATTATAAACGATAACCTCTTAGCTTCACACGTTCATTTTTCGTCGCTCTGTGTTTCTGCTGCGATTTCCATCGTCGGCGGATCTCGTTTCTGACTCATCGATTGCTATAAAATTGAGCCGTTTGTGTTTGTAATCAAAGAACTTGAATAAATCTGATGTTGCTACTAGAATGTTTTCACTTGGTGTGTCTCTGTAAAAAGTAGGTCATCTTATCATTAAGGTCAAATCTAAAACAATTCAATTTTTTTTTAGTAGGTTTGATGTAATGTCTGAGGATGAACTGCTTGTCCGTTTTTTCAGACATAAAAACTGACAGCATCCGTCAAACATTTATTTTCCTTCTGCCATGATGGTGAATGACAACTAGGAGTCATTCAATTAGATAAGTCAAGAAAAAGGTTTTTTTTTTTTGTTTTTGGGACAAAACAGCAACAAAAAACAGTTTTGCCCTAAAAACTTCAGTGTTTATTGTAGGTTTTCTGCTTCATTGAATTGTTATTCCTAAAGGAAGTTCTTTGGCTTATTTCATGCAGGAAATTCTTCATAGAATTTGCAAACATGTTGGAGGCAGTAAGGTTTTAAGGGTTTAAATTAATGACGGTGCTGCGATCCTCTATAAATGGATAGATTGTAACCATTACCAGCATCTTCAGCTGCTGCAGAGAAGGAGCTCTTATCACTTGGATGTTGGCCCATAGTTAGGTGAAGAGAACACCTGATGAGTGATAATATAGGAAAGGACTAAAAAGCGCTTGAAGTCGTGGAATGAAAGCGTCCTACAGAAATCCCAAAATACCTGCATAGGTCTATAAATCCGCGGTCCTCGACCTTTGTGAGGCAGGAAGGGTTTAACGTTTGTACGGAGCGGCCCGTCCGAGGCTGAAGTTTGCTTCAGGTTTTCTTTGTTTCCTTTCACTTTTAAAGGTAAAGTTTCTCTTCATTCTCTGTAAAATATCTTTCAATTTTATTCTTGATGACTGGATTTTGTTTAGGAGCCATTTTTTTCCGTTAAATGCAACTTTCTTCTATTTTGCTGTTGAAGACTGTTTTTTTCTTCTGTTTCCTCTCTGGGTCTTTTCTGCCAAAGAAACTAAGTTTTTTGTTTGTTTGTTTTTTGCTAATTTTTCTGGCTTGGGAGTTTCAATCTAGCATTCGGTGCAGCCGGTTTAACAAAGTAGCCGTTGGAAATCCGACATGAGCGACTTGCGTCAGCAATGAGTCGGATAAATCGTCGTTTTTCAAAATAAAATGCCCTTCAGAATCAGATTATAAATACACCTGAACAAAGCACATTTTCCCATTTAAAAGACGGATTCTTGGTCCAGGCCTGAATCAACAGTTATTCTTTCAACTGAATTCTTTTTTGTGTGCATTTTTGTTCAGTTTCATTTGTTTCTGTGGCCAATGATTTTAGTTACCATAAGTGTACTGACCTCTTTGTCCTCATATGAAGTTTAGAACCGCTGCCTTTCCTTGACTGAACTGAATCCCTTAGCTTCAGCAATCAACAGACCTTAATGATTTCCACGTTTGTGGAAAGCTGTTCACATTAAACAATCTGGGGGCCTTTTAAAATCCAGACTCGTGCATCATCTCCAGCATGGAGCCCAGACGCTGTCAGAACGTGTCCACAATGGCGGCTGCAGGCCGTGACCGGGTTCTTTTTAGGGTTAACACGTATTGCTCACGTATTGTAGACTCCACCTGAGCGGATGTGACGTCACGCTGTTCACATTTTAACCTGCTTTTCGCAGTAACCTTGTGCTCCGGAAGGACGTCCATGAGATCAACAGCCGTTCTCCACCTAAAGCAGACGCGGGACTCAAACCGGGTGAGTTTAGGAAAAGCCAGGACGGTCCGTTCGCGGTTCTTCCAGGTTCCAGCTGCAGTCAGGAGGCAGCCTGTGCTTTCACAGGAGGTTGACTCCCATTCTTAGATGTTGTCAGTGTTGCAGCATCTGCTTAGATGATCCTCGAAAGCACCTGTGGCGTTGTGCCTCGATGCTTCTGCTGTTCTGCACCGCCGCAGGTTCTGATGGATGTCCAGACTGTAAATGGCCCTGTTACTGCTCTATTTTCACAGTTTTTTTTGTGAGGAATGTGTAAACAAAAACAGTTCTCCCGCCCTGATGTTGGTGTTTGGTCGCCTCGCTCTTCCTTATGTTGGTCTCAGGCCGTAATGAGTGGCGCCGCCTGTGTTCGCTGCCTAATAACTCATGATGTTGCCGTCTGCCAGCTCTGGACGCAGCTCTGGAGTTCCAGGAGAAGACGGCAGTTCCCAGCGCCTGGAAGACGGAGGTGAAAGAAGACAGCTCCAGCAGCGAGGAGGACGACGAGGAGGAGGCAGAGGAGCAGGAGGAAGATGCTAACAATGAAGAGGAGGAGGTAGGCACAAAACGATTCAGATCCTCCTCTACCTGCATGGTTAAAGTGACAGAGTGCTGCTCCTGTCTGCAGGAGGAGGTGGAGCCTTTCCCAGAGGAGCGGGAAAACTTTCTGCAGCAGCTTTACAAGTTCATGGAGGACAGGGGTGAGTCGGGAGAAGATGTTCTTTGCTCCTCGTTGGTCACCTGCTCTGAACCGTGTCTCCTCTGCAGGAACTCCCATCAACAAGCGGCCCGTCCTCGGCTACAGAAACCTCAACCTCTTCAAGCTTTACCGGCTGGTCCACAAACTGGGGGGCTTCGACAATGTGAGCGCTGCTTCTGCTCACCAGGCTTTGTCACATTTTTCACCGTAGCTGACGGTCCGTGTTTGTCCGTGCCTCCTAGATCGAGAGCGGCTCCGTTTGGAAGCAGGTCTACCAGGACCTGGGAATCCCTGTACTCAACTCGGCTGCAGGCTACAACGTCAAATGTGCTTATCGCAAGTACGTTTTTTAAAATACAGCCTTTGTCTGGGTTCTCTTGGGTTTTCAAACCTTAAATTCCAGACGCTCTGATGTCAAAATGTTCAGATCCTTCCGGAGATTACTCTGTGCTTTTGGTTTGGCTCAATTTGTTGATTTTTGAAATATTAGCAAGTTATTTAAAGACGCATGTTTTAAGAAAAAATGTCTTTCTCAATCGCAAAATAATCTTTGAGTTTGAGAAATCGTGTCTTAGTGACTAGAACGTTTTTCTTATTCTATGAATTCTTGATAAGACCATTTTTACTACCCTATTGGTGAATTATTTTGCTCATTGAAAGACAATCTGCCACTGGGGTAAGAATCTTTCACTTTTTCCTGAGGCGCCTGTTTTTGCAGCATTGGCGTGCAGCTTTCACTGAATGTCTTGTTTATGTCCTTTGTTTTACGCGTCTTCTTTGCACAGGTTTCTTTTTCAACTGTGAACCTTTGCTGTCTTGCAGGTATTTGTACGGGTTTGAGGAATACTGCACCTCCTCTGCCATCACCTTTCGGATGGACCTGCCTGTCAAGCAGGTTTCTAAAGGGGAGGTGAAGCCTGCGGAGGCTGCAGGAGCAGCACCTTCATCCTCCACTGCAGAGGAACAGAAAGCCCAAATAGACGGGGACTCCGGCAGCGCTCGGTCCCTCCTCTGCAAGGTGTTTTTCCCAACTATTGCTAAGGTCTTTCCCTGAAACGTCTGACCGGGTGGTTGATCCAGACGTCATTCTGCGCAGGACGAGAAACCGGAGTCGATTCAAGCTAACCAGGGGAGCGAACCGTTGAAAGCGGAGGCGAAAAGCAGCAGAAGCGAGGAGGAGGATGAAGACGACGGCCCCCTGAGGAGGGACGCAGAGGAGGGCTCCTCCACGTCTCGCCTCGGGCCGGAGAACGTAAAGCAGGAGCACGACGAGGAGCAGGAGAGCAAGGACAACTCCGGGTGAGTCTTCCGGCAACATTTTCCCAACGTTCCCAACTCTGCGCTCATGGGACGAACCAGACGCAGGATTCCTGCAGGGAGGCGAAACTCAACTTATCTACAGGCCTAGAGAGCAACAACACCATTAGCAGATTAGGGGAAAAGATCCTTGTGATTTGATTTACACTAATACCCACAATCCACCAGTACCTGCTAACCAAACAGAGCGCAGCTCCCCTCTAACTAAGCTCTTACTTCCCCCTTCTCTTTGCTATATTTGTCTCTCGTGGTCGTTTCACCTGGCCTGTCACCCCTCTGTCTCTCTCTGTCTGGGTCTTTTGGGCCGGGGGGCGGAGCCTCCGAACTTTCTCAGCGTCCTTGCTATGTCAGCAGAAACATTAAAACACGCCAGTTCGCCGCAGCGGTTTTGTTCTTCTGCATCACACAGACACACATCAGCTTTCCATCACACACCGAGAGTGAGTCACCTGACCGACGGCTCCACCTGCTCCTCCTCTGTCCCTCCCTCCCTCCCTCTCAGGGAGGCGTAGCAGAGACGCCGCACCTTTCCACAACAGCAAACAGGCTGCGTGAATGGAGCTTCAGTCTTCCCGCCCCCTCTTGTCTTTCCTCTACCTTCTGCCTCTCTGTTTTGAGCTTTTGATGTGACGCCTTTTTTGTGTCTTCCATGTGTGTGAGTGTTTGCACCGAGGCATTAACCCTTTAGCTGCTGAACACTGCTTCCGTCGTTGGTTCGAGCGCCTTACCTGCGTGTTTGGCTGAGCTGCAGCTTTGCAGCGATGATGTTTGGGGTGCGATGCGGACTTGGTTGTTCTCTTCCTGGCGGTTGTTTGCAGTAACTCTGGGTTTTGCTCTGAACGGTCGGTTTTTTTGTTCCTGTCGGGTACGGCCTGGGCTCTGTGTTTGTTGGGCTTTGTCAGGCTGTGCTGCAGCGTTCAGCCTTGCATTCGTTTACTCTGCAGACACCCACAGATTGAACCCTGTCACGTGTGTTTAGTGTTTACAACCTGTACGCTGAGCTGAGGTGTGTGAGGAGAACGCATACTTATTGTAAGATGTGGCTAATTGCCGGATTCAATGTGGAAAATAATTCATGTATTTTATGGCAGGGAAGTGTTCAGTCCAGCCATGAATTACTGTCTAAATGTCATCCGTTAAACAGGAAACATTTACAGAGATTAGATGTCTAGATTGTTGTTCTTTGGCTTTTAATGTGCAACAGGATATTTATCCATTTATTAGGAGAAAACCTTAAGTTCTTCCAGTTGAAACTGTTTTTGAAGCTACAGTGGAGGAAAAAGGTATTTGATCCATTTCTGATTTTTCTTTTTTTGTAGGTTTTCCCCAATTAAAAAGAAATTTACAGTCTGTCATCGTGATGGTCGATTCATTTGAACAGATAGAAAATCCACTTCATTTGCATTTTATTGAGGGAATAACATATTTGAATCCCTTCACCAGATAGACTCAGTACTTTGTAGTAAACCTTTACTAGCAGCACAGAGGTCAGATGTTTCCTGTAGTTGGTGAGCAGCTTTCTGCACATATCAGGAGGATTTCTGCTCCACTTTTCTTCACAAATGACTTCTAAATCATTCAGATTTGGCGGCTGTCGCTTAGAAACTCTGAGCTTCAGCTCTCTACAGGTTTTCTGTAGGACTGAGGTCCAGAGACTGGATGGACCGCTCCAAGACCTTGATCTGCTTCTTCTCCAGTCGTTCCTTGGTTGTTTTGGGTCATTCTCCTGTTGGAAGGCCCATCCAGCTTCCATTTAAAGACTCCTGCTTTAGGAAAGGAGGTTCTTGCTCAGGGTTTGACGGTACATGCCCCCCCCCCCCCCCCCCAAATCAACACAGTGCAGAAAAACACCCCCAACCCATAATGCTCGTACCTCCGTGCTTGACAGTGGGGATGGTGTTCTTGGGGTCATAGGCAGCATTTCTCTTCCTCCAAACATGACGGGCTGAGTTGATGCCAAAGAGTTCCATGTTGGTCTGATCTGACCACAGCTCCTTCTCCCAATCTCTAAATCATGAAGGAGTTGGTATCAAACTTCAGGTGGGTCTGCTGCACATGTGCCTTCTTAAGCTGGAGGATTTTGCAAGCTCTCCAAGATGTGAAACCGTTGCTGTGTAAAGTATTCCCATTGGTTTTCTTGCTGACTGTGGTTCCAGCTGCTGTGAGATCTTCAACCAACTCCTGCCATGTTGTTTTGGGCTGATTTCTCTCGGTTCTCTTGATCATGGAAACCCCACCAGGTCAGATCTGGGTTGGAGCCCCAGACCTACAGGTGGATTGAGGGTCATGTTGTTGTATTTTGCCCCAATTGCACCAACAGTTACCCTAAACCCCCAGCTTCTTGCTGATGGTTCTGTAGTCCAGTCCGGTCTGGTTCAGGTCTACAATCTTCTCCCTTGAATCCACTGAAAGCTCTTTAGTCTTTTCCATGTTGGAGAGTTTGGAGTCTGACTGATTCTGTGGACAGGTGGCTTTTCTACAGGTGATTAGTTCAAACAGGTGATTAGGAGAGTCTAACTGGTCTGTGTGAACCAGAACTCTGAATGGTTACTAGGGGGCCAAACACTTATTTCCATCACTGAAATGCAAATAAATTAATATTAAAGTGAGATTCATGATTTTTCTAACTGTTCAAATGAACCCACCATCAGGATGACAGACTGTCAGTTTCTTTTAAAGCGGGAAAAAACCTACAAAATCAAGAAGGGATAAATAATACTTATGTCCTCCGCTACAGTGTTGATCGTTTTCTGTGGAAGGAGTTTCAAAAACCCAGAGAAGCTCCAACGTTGAGGCTGCAGGAGCCTCTGAAGGGTCTTCCAGCCGCTCTAGGGCCCGTGCTTCCTGTTTTGTGGACCTGCTTCACGTTTCCTTGCTGTCCTAACCTGCTCCTCCAGAAACCCCTCCAGCTTCCACACCTCCAGCTCCTTCCTGAGGCTGCTTTGATTCTCACGGCGTGTGCATGACTGCAACTCCTGCGTTTGCTGTGTGGGGTTAGAGGGACTAACCGTAGCAAATCCAGGATCTGCCCTGAGAGAATGTTTAATCTGATGAATCACGCCATGAACTGTTTTACTGGATTTCTGTTGTTTACTCTTCAGTTTGCCACAGATAGAGTGGCGACAAACGTGGGAGGTTCTTTGTAGGCGGTGGTGCAGCGTGGTAGCGGGGCAGGCGAAGCTAGAATCCGGGCTCGGTGCGGGGTCGGGCTTTGTGGTGTGCAGCCTAGGGCCAGCAAGCGCTGAACTTTTTTTCTTGCAGGGATGACAGCAGTCAGGAGGGGGAGGAAGGGGAGGAGTTTGAGTGTTACCCCCCGGGGATGAAGGTGCAGGTGAGGTATGGGCGAGGCCGCAGTCTGAAGACGTACGAGGCCACTGTGAAAGAGGCAGACGTGGAGGGGGGAGAGGTGCTCTACCTGGTGCACTACTGTGGCTGGAACGTCAGGTAAGACAGGACCTGGGAACAAAAGCAAAAACAAATCACCTGTTTTCACCCTGAAGGAAAACAAACCAATGAAGTGGCTGCTCCTCGGGTGCAGACTCATCCTTTACTGTTGATTCTGCTCCATCTCATCCTGCGCCGTGCTCAGTACTCTGATCACGGGAGAACGCTGGGCCGTCTAGTGGCCGAAACCGAGCGTCGGCGTGATGCGGACGACTCCACGGCTTTCCTCACTTTAACCCCCCCTGTCTGTCCGTCTCCCTGCTGTCTGTCGATCCGACAGACGGGCTGACCAATCGGGCCGATCAACCTTTGTGTGAACTTTTCCAACGGCCGACCAAATTGCCGCTCCACTCACCTCTACCTCTCAACCCTCTCCCCCCTCTCCCCCCCCCTGCGGGTCAGGGTTCACGCAGCGTTAAGGGGAGTGTTAGGGTGGTCAACTGGTGCAGTCGGCATGTCATCGTCTCCGTGTCGTGGTGCCACAGACAGTGGGATGTTCTCTGTGTCTGTCGTGTGTGACGTTTCATCTCCACTCATACAACCCAGTAGCTCCTTTGGTGGCGTGGGGGGGGGCTGCCTCTGATTTGTGTGGTGCTCGGTGTGTCTCCTCTCCATAACTCCATGGGGGTTGCTCCTCTTTGCTGTGGTGGCTTGTTGTGTTGCTTCAGAAGGTGGAGGTGTCTGGGTGGCGGTGCTGTGAGAGGAAGCTCCTCGGCTCCTCCTCCATGACCCCCCGTGATGACCCCCGTCCTGTCTTTGTACTCCGTTCTAGATACGACGAATGGATCAAAGCGGACAAGATCCTGCGCCCGGCCAATAAGAACGTACCAAAAATAAAGCACCGCAAAAAGATAAAGGTACGGCTTCCGACGGGTGGAGGTTTTTTTGTGGTTCTGGAGTCGTGACGCCGTTGGCTGACCGTTGTTTGAATCCCGGCAGAACAAAGCGGAGCGGGAGCGAGACAGGCTAGAGAGGCTCAGTCACCGAGAAGTCCTCGGCCCCCCGTCCAGCCATGTCCTTCGCTCCAAATGTGGCCTCAGCCAGGATGTCTTTTCCAAGATGGACGATGGTGAGGACAAAGGGACTCCGCAGTCTCCCGTCAAGTCTATAGAAATTACCTCTATCCTCAATGGCCTGCAAGGTAGCAACACTCGTAAGCCTGCAGCTCTTAAGCAGATGTAGGATTGTTTACACCAACGTGGTTTGTTGTCTGACCACTTCCTGCTGAGTCTCACAGCTCTGTCTCGTTTGCTTCAGCCTCCGAGCTCTCCACGGAGGAGAGCGAGCACGAGGATGAGGACAGGGAGGTGCCCGGCGAGGAGCAGCACGATCCGAGCCTCAAGAAAAGCCCCGCAGAGCCGCCGCCGCCGCTTCCGCCCTCGGAGCAGTGGGAGAACGAAGCCCCCGCCGACAAATCATCCTCCGTCTCGGGAAAGGGTCAGGAGAGCGCGGAGAACGCTGGGAAGCTGAGAGGCCAGGCGGAGGCGGAAGCGGAGGCATCGAGCACCAGGAAGAGGAAGTCTGACGGTGCTGCCGAGAGGACCCCAAAGGGTCAGCCCAAAGCTAAGCTCAGGAACACCAGGGGGGGCGAGTGGTTACCGAAGAGCTCCCCAAAGAAACCGGACGACGTAGCCGCCAGTCCAGGAGGGGAGAGGGCTGGGCTGTCCTGCAGCAGTTCTGATGACGACAGTTCGGCGCCGCCAGAACCCCAGGTGGACGGAGGAGAGCGAAGCCGCCCCAAATCCAAAGCTTCACCTTCCAAGAAGTACAACGGCATGAAGGAGAAGACCAAAGCGGGCCGGCAGGCGGGGTTCTGGGAGACGCCTGAGAAGAGGGCCAAGGTGTCAGCAAACGCAGAGGATCGGGCCGCCGTCCGACCCAAAGGACAGAAGGACGTGTGGTCCAGCATCCAGGCCCAGTGGCCCAAGAAGACCCTCAAAGACTTGTTCTCTGACTCGGACACTGAGGCTGCCAATTCCCCGCCGCCGCCCGCATGCCTGAAGGAGCCCGGCGTGACTCGACAGGACGCCGACCTTGAGGAGGAAGCTTCAGAAGAGCAGATGGAGCTCGACAAGCTGCAGGAGTTCCCGAGCAGCGGCAGCAACTCTGTGCTCAACACGCCGCCAACGACGCCCGAGTCCCCGTCAGGAGGAGGCAGCGTTGTGGAAGACTCCGCCCAAGCCCCGCCCTCCTCCCCGCAAACATCCACGGCCCCCACGTTACCTCCAGAGCCGGTTCCCGACGCTCTCCCTCCAGGTCCAATCCAGGAGGAGGTGGCAGGCGGGCGCAGCGAGACGGACAGCAGCACGGTGGAGGTGGAGAGTCTGGGCGGGGAGCTGCCAGACCTCCCACAGGAGGACGGAGAGGGCTCCCCCTCAAAAGTGTACGGCGTCAACCTGTCCTGCAACAGCAGCAGCTACAGCCCCGAGCGGAGCTGCAGCAGCCAGCAGGACTGCGAGCAGAAGCCCAAAGGTACTCCAGTCTGTCGCAATCTGGGATTAAATGATCTAAGCGCAGTCCGGCAGCTTGTTTCAGGCTGTCCGTTCCCTCCTCCTTCTGCAGCATCCATCAGTCAAAAGAGGCAGAAAGAGCCGCCGTCGGGCGGAGCCTCAAAGAAACACAAACCCAACCGGAAGAGTCTCGGAGTGCCTCCTAAGAAGAACCGAAAAGCAGGTACGACCCGCCAGCGCCGCTTCCACCAGAACGTTGGTGTGACGGTCGCACGTTAGAAACCCCCGGACCCTCCTCTTTACATAAGTCTATGGTCCTCCTCTTCTCTTCTTCTCATCCTTCTGTCATCTTCCTCTCATTCTTTCCTCATTTTCCCCTCATACTCCTCTCATTCTTCCTACATCCTCGCCTCATCCTCCTCATCTTTCTCTCTTCTCCCCTCATCCTCACCTCATCCTCCCCTCGTCCTCCTCTCATCTTTCTCTCTTCTCCCCTCATCCTCCCCTCGTCCTCCCCTCATCATCACCTCATCCTCACCTCATCCTCCCCTCCTCCTCCTCTCATCTTTCTCTCTTCTCCCCTCGTCCTCCCCTCGTCCTCCCCTCGTCCTCCCCTCGTCCTCCCCTCGTCCTCCCCACGTCCTCCCCACGTTCTCCTCTCATTCTCCTCTCATTCTCCTCTCATCCTCGCCTCATCCTCCCCTCATCCTCCCCTCATCATCACCTCATCCTCCTCATCTTTGTCTCTTCTCCCTTCATCCTCCCCACGTCCTCCTCTCATCTTTCTCTCTTCTCCCTTCATCCTCCCCACGTCCTCCTCTCATTCTCCTCTCATCATCACCTCATCCTCACCTCATCCTCCCCTCGTCCTCCTCTCATCCTCACCTTATCCTCCTCATCTTTCTCTCTTCTTCCCTCATCCTCCCCTCGTCCTCCCCTCATCTTTCTCTCTTCTTCCCTCATCCTCTCCTCGTCCTCCCCTCATCTTTCTCTCTTCTTCCCTCATCCTCCCCTGGTCCTCCTCTCATCTTTCTCTCTTCTTCCCTCATCCTCCCCTCATCCTCCCCTCATCATCACCTCATCCTCCCCTCGTCCTCCCCTTGTCCTCCCCTTGTCCTCCCCTCGTCTTCCCCTCGTCTTCCCCTCGTCTTCCCCTCGTCCTCCCCTCGTCCTCCCCACGTCCTCCTCTCATTCTCCTCTCATCCTCGCCTCATCCACGCCTCATCCTCCCCTCATCATCACCTCATCCTCCTCATCTTTCTCTCTTCTTCCCTCATCCTCCCCTCATCCTCCCCTCATCATCACCTCATCATCACCTCATTCTCCTCATCTTTCTCTCTTCTTCCCTCATCCTCACCTCATCCTCCCCTCGTCCTCGCCTCATCCTCCTCATCTTTCTCTCTTCTTCCCTCATCCTCACCTCATCCTCCCCTCGTCCTCGCCTCATCCTCTTCATCTTTCTCTCTTCTTCCCTCATCCTCACCTCATCCTCCCCTCGTCCTCCTCTCATCTTTCTCTCTTCTCCCCTCATCCTCCCCTCGTCCTCCCCTCATCCTCCCCTCATCCTCCTCATCTTTCTCTCTTCTCCCCTCATCCTCACCTCATCCTCCCCTCGTCCTCCTCTCATCTTTCTCTCTTCTCCCCTCATCCTCCCCTCTTCCTCCTCTCATCCTCCCCTCTTCCTCCTCTAATCCTCCCCTCGTCCTCCTCTCATCTTTCTCTCTTCTTCCCTCATCCTCCCCTCTTCCTCCTCTCATCCTCCCCTCGTCCTCCTCTCATCTTTCTCTCTTCTTCCCTCATCCTCCCCTCTTCCTCCTCTAATCCTCCCCTCGTCCTCCTCTCATCTTTCTCTCTTCTCCCCTCATCCTCCCCTCTTCCTCCTCTCATCCTCCCCTCTTCCTCCTCTAATCCTCCCCTCGTCCTCCTCTCCTCTTTCTCTCTTCTCCCCTCATCCTCCCCTCTTCCTCCTCTCATCCTCCCCTCTTCCTCCTCTAATCCTCCCCTCGTCCTCCTCTCATCTTTCTCTCTTCTTCCCTCATCCTCCCCTCATCCTCCCCTCATCATCACCTCATCCTCACCTCTTCCTCCTCTCATCCTCCCCTCTTCCTCCTCTAATCCTCCCCTCGTCCTCCTCTCATCTTTCTCTCTTCTTCCCTCATCCTCCCCTCATCCTCCCCTCATCATCACCTCATCCTCGCCTCATCCTCCCCTCGTCCTCCTCTCATCTTTCTCTCTTCTCCCCTTGTCCTCCCCTCGTCCTCCCCTTGTCCTCCCCTCGTCCTCCCCTCGTCCTCCCCTCGTCTTCCCCTCGTCCTCCCCTCGTCCTCCCCTCGTCCTCCCCTCGTCTTCCCCTCGTCCTCCCCTCGTCCTCCCCTCGTCCTCCTCTCATTCTCCTCTCATCCTCGCCTCATCCACGCCTCATCCTCCCCTCATCATCACCTCATCCTCCTCATCTTTCTCTCTTCTTCCCTCATCCTCCCCTCATCCTCCCCTCATCCTCCCCTCATCATCACCTCATCATCACCTCATTCTCCTCATCTTTCTCTCTTCTCCCCTCATCCTCCCCTCGTCCTCCCCTCATCCTCGCCTCATCCTCCTCATCTTTCTCTCTTCTTCCCTCATCCTCACCTCGCCCTCCTCTCATCTTTCTCTCTTCTCCCCTCATCCTCCCCTCGTCCTCCCCTCATCCTCCCCTCATCCTCCTCATCTTTCTCTCTTCTCCCCTCATCCTCCCCTCGTCCTCCTCTCATCTTTCTCTCTTCTCCCCTCATCCTCCCCTCTTCCTCCTCTAATCCTCCCCTCGTCCTCCTCTCATCTTTCTCTCTTCTCCCCTCATCCTCCCCTCGTCCTCCCCTCATCCTCGCCTCATCCTCCCCTCTTCCTCCTCTCATCCTCCCCTCGTCCTCCTCTCATCTTTCTCTCTTCTTCCCTCATCTTTCTCTCTTCTCCCCTCATCCTCCCCTCATCCTCACCTCATCCTCCCCTCGTCCTCCTCTCATCTTTCTCTCTTCTCCCCTCATCCTCCCCTCTTCCTCCTCTCATCCTCCCCTCGTCCTCCTCTCATCTTTCTCTCTTCTTCCCTCATCTTTCTCTCTTCTCCCCTCATCCTCCCCTCATCTTCCTCTCATCCTCACCTCATCCTCCTCTCATCTTTCTCTCTTCTTCCCTCATCCTCCCCTCGTCCTCCTCTCATCCTCCCCTCGTCCTCCTCTCATCTTTCTCTCTTCTCCCCTCATCCTCCCCTCATCCTCCTCTCATCCTCCCCTCGTCCTCCTCTCATCCTCACCTCGTCCTCCTCTCATCTTTCTCTCTTCTCCCCTCATCCTCCCCTCGTCCTCCTATCATCCTCCCCTCGTCCTCCTCTTATCCTCCCCTCGTCCTCCTCTCATCTTTCTCTCTTCTTCCCTCATCTTTCTCTCTTCTCCCCTCATCCTCCCCTCATCTTCCTCTCATCCTCACCTCATCCTCCTCTCATCTTTCTCTCTTCTCCCCTCATCCTCCCCTCGTCCTCCCCTCATCCTCCCCTCGTCCTCCTCTCATCTTTCTCTCTTCTCCCCTCATCCTCCCCTCATCCTCCTCTCATCCTCCCCTCGTCCTCCTCTTATCCTCCCCTCGTCCTCCTCTCATCTTTCTCTCTTCTCCCCTCATCCTCCCCTCATCCTCCTCTCATCCTCCCCTCGTCCTCCTCTTATCCTCCCCTCGTCCTCCTCTCATCTTTCTCTCTTCTCCCCTCATCCTCCCCTCGTCCTCCTATCATCCTCCCCTCGTCCTCCTCTTATCCTCACCTCATCCTCCTCATCTTTCTCTCTTCTCCCCTCATCCTCCCCTCGTCCTCCTCTCATCCTCCCCTCGTCCTCCTCTTATCCTCACCTCATCCTCCTCATCTTTCTCTCTTCTCCCCTCATCCTCCCCTCATCCTCCTCTCATCCTCCCCTCGTCCTCCTCTCATCCTCACCTCGTCCTCCGCTCATCCTCCCCTCGTCCTCCTCTCATCTTTCTCTCTTCTTCCCTCATCCTCCCCTCGTCGTCCTCTCATCCTCCCCTCGTCCTCCTCTCATCTTTCTCTCTTCTCCCCTCATCCTCCCCTCATCCTCCTCTCATCCTCCCCTCGTCCTCCTCTCATCCTCACCTCGTCCTCCGCTCATCCTCCCCTCGTCCTCCTCTCATCTTTCTCTCTTCTCCCCTCATCCTCCCCTCGTCCTCCTCTCATCCTCACCTCGTCCTCCTCTCTTCTTCTTCTCACCCTCTGCAGCAAACAGCAGTGACAGTGAGGACCATTCTGCTGTTGAGGGCAAACCCGCCCCCTCCAAGCACACCACATCTGACCCCAAAGCTTCGCCCAAATGTCACGGCCGATCCCCCCCCTCCGGCCACAAGTTCCACAAGCAGGGGGACCCAGAGCCCCCCCAGCACAGAGACAGCCATGGGAGATCTGCTCGAGTCTACAAGTGGAGCTTCCAGATGTGTAAGAGACTTGGAACAGACCTCACACACATCGCGATTCTTATTTCAGTCACATTACTGCAAAAATCATTCAAAGACAAATCATTTATTTTCTTTTTCTTTTTACTTACTGTTTTTTTTCTTCCTTTTTTGTTTGATGGTGATAATGGAATAAAAACACAGAAAAACTAATAAATCTAAAGGTTTGAGACATAAAATGTAACAAAAAAATGTCATTTATATCTCTAAAATAAATATATATAAACAAGAGAGTTCATGTTCTCTAAGCAGCAGCGGCGGCTGTAGCCGAACTAAATCATACAATAAAATAAATAAATGTATAAAGACGTCAACATTTAATGTCTACAAAAAACAAAGGAGTGAAGAAAATCTGTAAACGGTTTAGCTTTAAGCTTTGCCCTCAGATATTCCTTCAATCTTTAATTACACAGTTATGGTTGAGCACCAATCCCAAAAGGTCATAGTTCATGATCATTTCTGACTGTCAGCTTGGCCTCCATAAATTCAAATTACAAACTAACAACAAAATACTCAACGGGACAGAACAGCGCGGATCTGCTCCTCCGTCTTCCCGAACCAGAGATTTTCTGAAAACCTTCTTTTTTTCCTTCTGCTCAGCTGATCTGGAGAAGATGAGCAGCCTGGAGAGAATCTCTTTCCTTCAGGAGAAACTCCAAGACATCAGGAACCACTACCTGTCCCTGAAGTCTGAGGTGGCCTCCATTGACAGAAGACGAAAACGCATGAAGAAGAAGGAGCGGGAAAGTGAGATCATCGCTTCCAGCTTTCATGAATCTGCCTCCAACAAATGAGCAAAGAGCTCAGTAAAATCCCTTTGTTTTTTCCTCTGCAGGTACTGTGGCTGCTTGTTCTTCCTCCTCCTCCTCCTCTTCATCACCGTCCTCTAGCTCCTTAACAGCGGCCGTCATGCTGACACTTGCCGACCCCCCGGTTCCATCCTCATCCTCCTCGTCTCAGAACTCTGGGTTGTCAGTGGAGTGCAGGTGACAGAACCGAGCAGCAATGAGCCATCGCACTGAGCACTTAACCAGCATCCTGGGCTCGCCGCCGCCGCCGCCGCTCCGTCCCAACAGGACGGATGGGTCAACCTGTAAACTCTAACCGCTGGGGCACCAAACCCGACCAGTCACCACAACGAGAAACAAGCACTATTTTCTACTGACAACTGTTTCATGGCAAGCTATCAGCACTTAAGTGCACTTTTCTGACGGTTGTGTAAGGAGATGAAATTTGTCAAAAGTTACTGGTTTTACATTCGTTCCCGGAAACATTTCGAGGGTTGTTTTTGCAAGCAATAATCTTTTCCGTTTGCTAAACCCGTTTGAGGAAAATGTTCAGCCCTAAAAGCAAACAGGGCTTCTCGTGTTGCTGTTGAGGGGCTTCTAAGGACCACTGCCCCATTGGCTTTAAGGGGCAAACCATCATTTTGCCATGTTTCTTCCCCCACCCTCATTGAAAACAGTGAAAAAAGGCTTTTGTGAGCTCAACGTCAGCAGTACAGACTCGTGGTCCGGCGGCGATGGCTCTGATAGCATCATGAGCATGAATGATACTGTAGTGCCTTTTTGAACTTCTCCTGGGGGCACTTTGAGAAAAAGAGAAGCACTTTTTCCTGATCCTCGTCAGGTCAGGGGGTCAGCTGGAACCATTTGTCTCTTTTCTAAAAAGACTGAAGAATGCAGTGAGCAAAGGGACGACGGACGGTAAAAATGTAAGAACTACGAGAGGATTTTCACCTGTAATTTACTACTGAATGATGGATGGAAATGTGCAATGAGAGAACATCACTTCGGTTCATGAGCCTTTTAAAACCCTCCATCATTTTATGTTGTCACCGGTATGAATTTAGCCTAATCACCGCTGACCAACTAAAGAAAGCTACGTTTGGAGCCTTTAAAGAAATCTTTTTAAACCACTGAAGCAACTTCTACTCATCATCCAAAAGCTCCTCATCATTTTCATCTCCACAAAAAAAAGGTTTTGTTTTTATTTCCATACATGATCATAGTTAAGGTAGAGATCTTGTAAATGTGCATTTCTATGCTAAGGTGAAGTACGTGTAAAACTTTCTCCAGTGTTTGTACATAAACCCCCCAGCTGTGTGTTAACCTAAAGTTACGTTTCGGTTTCAAACTTGTACCTAGATGTATGCTTTTGTTATACATTTGTATATTGAGAAGTGTTTTGAGTCGAGCTATTTAATATCTTGCACTGTTAATAACATGTACTTTTCTGTACAGACAGTTTTATGGTTTTAACTATAGCTTAAGTGTAAATAATCAGGGTTGCAGCATGTTTGTTTCCTCTTGTTTCCTCCACCATCTCTTTGTTTTTCTATCCCCCTCCCCTTTTTATTTTTTAAATTTCTCATTTCCTTTAGATTGCTTCTTCATTTTTATTTTATTTTTATGTTTTTTTTAGATAGAGCTTCTTAGAGAGGAATGGTGGTTCTAGATGCGGCTGGACTCTTTCAACCCTTGGTGGCCTGAAGCTATTGCTGTATGAAACAGTATGTGGAAAATGGTCAGCATCATAGGCTAAGAGTGAGTAATGGAGCCAATTGGATTATTGCTCCATAAGTATTTATTAGGCACATCTGATAATAATGGTCATTGTGTAATTTATTGTAAAAATGTAAGCAAAGCAGAAGCCTCCATTTAAAATAAATGCCATAGTTTGTGAATGAGTCTGTTCCTTTTAACCTTTATTTAAGGGGAAAAATGAATTTATACTGCATTAACCTACTGTTCTGTTCTATGATGTAACCTTTAAACTTAATAATTCACTTTCTGTGAAATAGATTTAGTAGATTTTTATCTAAGGTTTTCGAGTGCAGGAGTATAATTTTCCCTTTATTTTGAAAAGATGTGTCTTCACTTAACTATTCATTTTTCCTTGTTTTATAATATTTTTAAAATTCAGTTAAGTCAATTAGGTCTTTTTGAAAAGATGTTAACTGAATAAAACTCTTGTCATACTTAAGAATTATTTTAAAAAAAAATAGTAATACGTTTTTTTCTGTTTATATTTGCTGTAGTGTAGCGCCTAAAACCTTTATTAATAATTCAACATTTATTTAAAAAGATATATTGTGTCTATATATTTTAGTGCAAAAATGAAATATTCTTAAAATAAAAAGCTTAAAATACTTAAAAATCTCGGCGGAAGTTGGCGCCTTTGTGTAGGTGACGTACTTCCGCTCCGCATTTCCGCAGCTGTGTGCTAGCTGCTGGCCGGCTAGTCCTTCCTCTCTGTTCAGTGTTTAAAAATGATTAGTGGGGGGAAAAGCGCGGTGGTGGCCGGCGTGTGCGGAGCTGTGTTCGTTGCTTACTGCTTCTATTTCGACAGGAAGCGGCGGAGTGACCCTCAGTTCAAACAAAAGCTTCGAGAGCGTAAGTCTTATTCAAGCTAGCATCGTTAGCTTAGCCTACCAACCCACAGACGTTAAGGTTAAAGCAAGAAACATGCTGCGTAGTGAGTGTTTTGCGTAATGTTGGTTTGTAACAAAATGTAAAGCTACTTTCTGTGTGTCAGTTATTTTAACTTGCGCTTCTGGTTTGCTAAGTTTTGCGTGCTAATTCGTAACCACGTGGGTCTCGTTGGCGTTCACATGATGATGCTGAAAACACCTTTATTTTAAGTTAGTTTTCGTTTTTCCTCACAGGTAGAAGAAAGCTGAATTCTTCAAACATAAATTCTGGGGAATCAAAGGTAAGCATTAATAGAAAGTGCATTTAAGCCATATGTCTTCTGACAGTCAATTGAAGTAAGGTTTTGCACACAGTATAAATGCTAATAACCTTACTCCCTAAAAATCTACTAAACAAAAACATGACTGATAATGTATGTACTTTTACTTTCCAAATTCTATTATTCTCATCTAATGATTTCATAATTTGAAGGTTAAAGATGAACATATTTTACAGTATGACACCTTTTTTTTGGAAACATTTTTGATATGTTAATATTTAAAGGTAGCATAACAAGTATTACCAAATGGCTTTTCTAATCTTTTAACATAAGGTTAGAAAAGACATTTATTTGGTAATACTTATGTTACGGACGGACCTTTTAACCTAAAGGGGTTAAATGCCTATAAATGTTGAAGCCAAGCGAAAATAGTTGTTTGTTTATTTATTTAACATATTTACATGTTCTTTGTTTACATGGTAGTTTCCAGATTTGAAGGACGCTGAAGCGGTGCAGAAATTCTTTTTAAAGGAGATCGAGCTGGGAGAGGAGCTGCTGTCACAAGGTCAGCCACTGTTACACACTAGTAAACCATACTTGGAGGTTAGACGTGTGGTTTTTTTAAGGACTTGTCGCTGCAGCCGTAAGTCACATAAATCATAACAGAGACGCATCCTGCTCCCTCTGTGTTCAGGTGAATTTGAGAAAGGCGTCGACCACCTCACCAACGCCATCGCGGTATGTGGCCAACCTCAGCAGCTGCTCCAGGTTCTCCAGCAGACTCTGCCTCCTCCCGTCTTTCAGATGCTGCTCACAAAATTGCCCACCATCAGCCAGGTGAGGGTCTTCTCTGTCCGTTAGCGGTGCAGGTGCTTCAGCGGTGGAGCATCCTTTAAAAACCCCCCAGTTGCCGTTTTGGCCTCTGGGACAAGAAAGGGTGCAAGATTGACCTTAGAATTATCCAAAGCTAAGAGTTATGTGATGGTATCTCTTAGCTATTTCACCTCTAAGACAAAAACAAAATCGTTAAAAAAATGAAAATTAAATCCTTTGAATGCATAGATAACTGCTCTTTATTCCTCTTTGTTTTTCAGCGAATCGTCAGCTCTCAGTCTTTATCAGAAGATGATGTTGAATGAGTTTGCGGATGATCTTCTCATGATTCCAGATTTTATTTTACTGTTTGATCCCAGTTTGGGGTCATTTAGGGGATCACGATTTATGTTTCCCCAACTTTTCATCCACTAGATATCATGTATTTTTTGAATGTACTGATTTGTTTGAATGTCGACATTAAAGAAGACTTTAAGTTTGTCTGAAAATGTTGTTTTTTTTTTTAATCATAAATGTTTTTTAACATGTAAAACCCTTGGAAACTAAACATGAGGACCTGCTGTGCTGACTGTGGTTTCACCAGCAGATGGCAGCAGAGCTACACAAAAAAAATCCCTTATGTGTTTTTACCTGCTCAGTTTTAAGAAAACTGGGAAATAACTTTGTGGATAAAGTTAGAGCGGGAAAACAACAGATGTTTGTGGATCACATTTACATGAAAGGAGCAAAATCCTGTTTCTGGGTTTGGTGATGTGCTGCCAAACCACAGCTGAACTGCCAACGTGAGCTAAAGTATTTCAGTTTCCAGCCAGAATGGAGAAAGGCGAGCTCGCCGGCCCACAATGATCATGAATGGCTTTATTGTGCGTGCGAGTGAGCGAAAGCGGAGCAGCCCATGAGAGGAAGGGAGTAGGTCTGGCTGGAAGTGTGTCTCTTGGAAGACAAACAGAGCCGTAATTATTTTTATCCCTGTCTGCAGCTGTTATTCCAGAGCGGCCGGGTCTGGAGATTACCGGGAAACCAGAGCGGGGGAAAACTTTTCCTGCATGAGGAATGAAAAATGAGCGCTGCCCTAGAAA
Organism: Oryzias latipes; assembly: GCF_053564925.1. Classification (NCBI taxonomy): domain Eukaryota; kingdom Metazoa; phylum Chordata; class Actinopteri; order Beloniformes; family Adrianichthyidae; genus Oryzias; species Oryzias latipes. Next base: position 30,390,636 of record NC_136251.1, on the reverse strand, counting down.
CGTCAAGCGAGGAACTGAAAGGCGGACGCAGTTCCAATTTTCCATGAAGTCGTGTCCTCTGCAGAAATGTGCAGCAGAGTCCTGTGCAGGGGGGGTGGGGGGGTTGTTAATATAGGGGCATACATCCAGAGGTCAAACGTGGGGAAGAAACCGGTTTTAGCCTCTCTGGACGCTCAGATTCTGGCAAGACTTTTATTTTGGAAGTCATTCTTGCGTGGTCATTTTCCGTCCTGGTTCTTCCAGGCGCAGTGAGTCAGCTCTTTGTGTCCGACGCAGACGGGCAGGAGGCTTTTGGCAGCAGGGGGCGCTGTTGCTCCATTCAGATGCCCCCCCCTCACAGAGAGGGGGGGCATCTGAATGGAGAGGCCCCAACAGCTCCAGTTGACAGTAATAACAGTGGTTGCTGCTCCTGCAGCGCAGAGAATTGTGTTTCATCCTCATCTTTGGGACTTTGAACCGTTTCAGATGAGTGACGGTTAAACGCGCGCGTGCGTGCCTCTGACGGCGTTGAGGTTGTGATCACTGCGACGGCCGCTTTCTGGACATCCTGTCGGGACATTTTTTCCACAACATTTGTGACCTTTTACGCGGCCGAGAGTTTAAAATGTCAGCGCCTGATCGCAGCCTTGGTGACAAAGAGGCGTCTGACCCGCGGAGGGGTCCGCGCGCGCGCGCGAGCAGCAGACAGAAATAACCCGCCGGTCGGTGCGCAGTTGCTATGGCAGCTTCAGGACTCTGATGCAACGTGCGGCTCGCGGGTTTTAGCGGCCTGCGTGGGGGTGGGAGGTGAAAGCCTCTGTCTGCGTGTTGTGGCTGATGTCACGGCTGGGGGGGGGGCATGGTCTGCAGCCCTACAGTAGGTTGTCATGGGGAGGGCAGAGACTGCACAGCAATTCACCACAGAGGGAAAAAAAACCCCGAGAAATTTCAAAATAAAGCAAAACTGTTGATGTTGGGAGGGGGGGGGTGACTTCCACTCAATGACCCATTTTTCCATCTGTGGGGGTTGGGGAGGGCACTGTTGACATTCCACGTGAGTTCTAGCTGAAGGGTGCGGACGGCCGCCCCCCCCCCCCCCCCCATCCTGCTTTTTAATAATGTCATCCCCTCCCACCACTACGTGTCTGATAAGACTGCCCCCCCCCCCCCCCCCCCGACGGATCTTGGGAGTCTGATAGCTCTATCTGAAAGGGGAGGAGGGGTGAGGAAGAAGAGGGTGAGCGAAGGGTTAACCTACCCCACCCCCCCCTCCCTGATTTGCTTCCTGCCTCTCAGCAAGGGGGGGGGCGGCTTTAAAACAGCCAGACGGGCTTGTTTTGCATGCTGTAGGCCCCCCCCCCCCCCCCCCCCCCACACACACACACACACACATGGACTTGCAGCAAATCCTGCCTCTCAGGAGGCACGTCAGAGGGGATTAATGGGGGGGGGACTCTTTTCATCCCGCAGAGTGAGAGCAGGTGGGGGCGGGTGGAGGAAGAGGTGGAGATGTGTGTGCAGTGTCAGAGCAGGCTAGGGGGGGGTCATACAGTGGTGTTATTTCTCTCTGCCCCACTTCTTTCAGAGCTATGCTTAAGGGGGGTGTTAATAATGTATTTAAATTGAGGGGGGGGGGCATACTGTTGCACAGGAAGTGTTCATGGATGGAGGGGGGTTGAGGGCAAAAGAGGAACCCTCCAGTGCCACTGCTCTGAGCCATGCGGGGCCTCTACTGCTGCAGGGCCTCTCTGTCTCGGCACAAACAAACATGGCCGCCCGTGTTCATGGGAACACGCGTGTGGGACGGGGATTTCTCACAGAGGGAAGCATGAAAGGCCCGTTATGTAACCAACCGTCGGGCCTCATCTTCATTTCCCTCGCTGAGGCTTAATCTGTAATCCCCAGGTAAAGCCGTCCTCCTGAAACTGCAGCGGGAGGTGCGGCGTTATCCGGCGCCATGACTGGTGTGGCTGTGGGGGTGGGGGGTTTCCGGTTCATGTGTGAAGGGGGGGGGGGGGGGGGGCTTTCCGTGTTTCTCGTCAGCTTTTTTTCTGCTTCCTCCTACCGTCCCACGACCCGACAGCGGAATCAAACCGACTGAAGAGGCGCTGTGGTTGAGCGTGCACGCCGCGGCTGACCGTTACCTTTACAGGGTAAAGGTCAAACGGCTTCAAATCCGCTCAGGTTTTGGCTCCCTGGCACCCTTGGATGCAGGAGTGTCTCCAGAGGGGGCTGGAGGGGGGACAGGTGACCTTAGATTTGACGAAGCCACTCGACTGAACATCAATTTATTTGTTCTTATTTTATTGTAAAACAAGTTTGTTTGGTTATAAAAACAGTTTTTAATTTGACAAAATAACAAAACAAGTAAGAGCTTACTTTAAATTAACGGATGACGCGTCAGGCATTATCCACCTATACTATATTCTCCCAAATTTAAAAAGTATCACTGACGAGTAAAAAGTATCACTCAGAGTCGAGTATTCACCCAAACGACGCTAAAAATATGCTTAAAAAGCAGATTTATTGATTTTTATTGGAATAATTTTTCTTGTTTTGTGTGGAAATCGAGTCAATTCAATTCAACCGTTGTTAACCAAACCAGTTTCTACATATGGAGTAAATGCTAACTAGATTTTTTTGTATTTTTTACCCCTGAAACACTCCGTACTGTGGACTTATCCAGCACCCTGGATTTTAACGCATTTTCCACTAATTTGTGTTTTTTTACGTCGAATTTGACATCACAGATTTTCCGAAGTAAATATTTTACAAAGATGATTTTCTAATTTAATGTGTTCTGATGATGAAAACGTGGATGATTTATATTTTTAAAAAAAAGTACACAATTTTTTTTCAAACCCTAAATCCTTTAAAGCAATGCATTGTGGTCTATGTTTGCTAATCCAGGGAGCATCAATGCTCACTGTTTTTTTGCAGAGACTTCTGGGAAATTTCAAGGGAACCGGATTTTGAAGTCGTACTACAGACTACAGCTAAGTAGTGAAGGAATTCAGATATTTATGATCAATATTGCGATGACGACATAACTTGCGATAAATGAACAAATAGCAACACGTAATTTTTATTTCACTAAAACAGTTTTATTTAAATAAGGACTTAAATTATTCTCCAAATGACCTTCGTCTACATAGGAGGCCAACATCTAACATAGAAGGGCTTCATCTGATTGGTCAACAACCTGGAGGCGTCCATCCGATTGGTCAAACGCATAATTCGTTAAATACTTCAAGCTGCCATAACATTGATTTAGCACATTTAAGCTAACCATTTATTGCAATTTTTACCAACTTTTGCGATATGCCACGCTTGATTTTGCGATAACGATACCCATCATTTTTTTCCCTTCAGATTTTCTTTAAACGAAGTTTGAATTTCTTATTTAATCTGGAATCATCCACAGAAATTAAATAAAGTTTTTCGGTCTTTGATTAGTTTACTTTATTGCATAAATAATTATTTGTTTTTTGTGTTGTTTAAGGATTATTATTATATTTGTTATAATTACAACTGTTAATATTCCTAACAATATAAATAAAAGCAGGCTTTTTTTATTTTTACTTTATTAGTTTGATTATTATTCCCTTCAGCACTAGAGATAATATGGTCAAACTTCAGTCCAGTAATTATTTTTATATTTTATTATTTCTGTTGGTATTGTTTTTATCGTGAAGTAAATTATTATAGTTCCATTGTGATCGTTATCTTTAGAGTAATGGTAGTAATAGCTCCTTTATATGGTATATTTTTATCATCTAATTGATAAATTACTTCATTCTTGAATAGTTTAACCTACAAAACTCTTTTCCTGTTTTGTTTGTGACCTGAATCTAGACGTTCATTTCCTCTCTGCTGTATTTTGTGGGTCTTTTCTCTCTTTCTGTGTTGCATATTTAAAAAAGCCGCTGTGATGCTCACATGTGGAGCGTTTTAAGCTTTAAAGGCTCCTCCTCTTCCTCTTCCTCCTCCTCATCTGTGCTTAAAGTGTGATGAAACCTTTCTCCGACACTCAAACCTCCGTTTCTGTCTCGCCTGCTGCAGTATAACCCCTGCTTGAAAAAAATAAAAGTCCCTCCTGCCTCCGCGCCTTCCTGCACGATGCAACCTGGCTGCAACTCCTGCGTCTGGTTGCCTCCTCTTGGGCCGACAGCTCCGCCGCTGCTCCACCTTGTTCATCACCTGCTAGCCGCTCAGCAGAGACCAACCAAATGGCGTTGACGCCCGGCAGCTCGTGTAACCGCGGCCTTTGAAGCTTCTGGCTCTGCGTCTCATCAATTCCCCACACGAAGCTAAATCTGAACGTGAGGCGAGCACATGAGGGGGGCTGCTTATCCGTCCTACTTGTTCAACATTATTCATTCATGCCCCCCGTTTTGGTGACAGGCGTGTAGAGTCGTTTTACGCGGGTTGTTGTTTATGTAAGCGTGCTCTCCGTGCGCGTAAACAGGTAACTTTCTGACTTCACAGGAGTGACAGACTGCGGCTTTTGTCGGGAACGTGGCGTGCGAGGAGCCCGTTCATGCATTGAAGATGTCATGCCTGGCACGGAAGCTAAAAGCAGGGAGGGGAATGTGAAATCTGGATGGTTCTCCGTCAGCCTTCACGTTGGTTGAACACGAGCTGAGACGGACCAGAACCGCCGTTCTTCCAGCTCCACTCTGCAGAACGACTGCATCGTGAAATGAGCCGTAGATTCAGGACTTCTTTGTCATCCGGGACCCCGGATTTGTCCTTTCAGTCGGCACCGTCGAAACCAAGACCTTCCCTGACGCATCTGGATCGATTGTTCTGTTCTGGTCCGGTTTGCCGGTGGATGTGAACGGCAGAGCCTGCAACCGGTCAAACTGCTGCCCGGGACAGTGCTGTCCACTCCACCATGGGCTCATTTGTCAGGCTGGGGGAAGGGGGGGGGGGGGGGGCACGAGGATAGACAGGAAGTGACTAATCCACAGACTGAGGTTAGGATTGGGATTACAGACTCTGGATCCTTGCTCATCTAGACCTCACCTGACCAGATTTCAGACCTGGTTTAGTCCAGCAACCCTCCTTCAGGCCAGTCCAGGAAGTTTCTGTATTTCAGAACTGGAAAGTGTTCCTCCGGGAGGGGGTACTGTCGGGAAAAATGGCTTTGTTACAGTTTTCAGCCTGCAGAGATCTTTTTTTTTTCTAAACATGTTCTTGTGGTATTTTATCCTGATGATGGACATTTATAAAGGAAATTAATATCAAAGTTGCATTTCTGAGTATTTCTTTATTTAAAATAGTGTAAGTCAGGAGCAGACGGGAAAGAAAATCTGCTTGGAAAAGATCGCATTTCTGATGTAGAAAAGAACGCTGGGTGCTCTGCAGAAACTGTGTCCTAGAAAATGAGTTTAATAAACATATAATTGCCTTAAGAATAGATCATTTGATCACTGTAACAGTAAAATGTGTCCAACACAAGAGGCTTTCAGCTCTCATCTGTCTGGAGAATAGATCATCTGAAATCTTTTTAGAGGATTTCCAGCTATAAAAACCAACAATAGCCTCTGCTCTTTCCCCATTTCAGGTCTTTTTCTTGCAGTTTTTGATCTTTAATCTTACAGAAATGTCTTCCTAGACAACATAATGTGCTTAATTTGTCTTATTTGAGCTAAAACTCAAAATGAAATGAAATGAAAGAACGCCATCTATCTCTCATTGGAGGTCAAAATCAATTCCCGTGCTTTGGAGAGTCCGTCGGAAAGATAAAGTCTTTCCAGTTCAGTTTCACTCACATTCTGAACATGACTTGAATTTAATGGACTTTTCAGACGGTTAATTAATTCATGAATGGCTGCCGCATCAGGTCCCTGGAAGCTGCAGTGACGACGCTGACAGCTTTTCAAATTAAAAGGAGCACATGTGTGGTGGAGACTCGCCGGCTGCCAACTCGATGTGCTCCTGTAATTACAAATGCATGAAGAACAACTCCTGCGAGACGTTCCAGCACAGCCAGCCGTTCAAGGTCAATGAGAAGGGACCGCCGCAGAGCGGATAGGTCCACTTTTCACACAAGTGGAGTCTAACATGGTGCAGGAAAATCGCACTGAAGGCTATTAGTTGGAAAGGCGGTCAATGTGAGACCTCTCAAAAGCACTCCCACCGCCATTCTCACCCCCCACCCCCCCACTGCTCCTTTTTTTTCCACAGGGATGGCTTGTTGACATCCATTAGGAGGTTTCCCAGCACTGAGATGGGCCAGGAAAGAGCGCTAATGATGTAATTCCCTCCGAGAGGACATTAAAGTGTCAAAGTGCTGCAGCTGACATCATCCATTTAGCGCACATTTTCCTATAACGCGCATTTGTCTTCCTCTTTTCCTTCCTCAAACAGAGTTCGCCAACCACCTCGGTGCCTGCAGGCGCTGTGCTTAGGTGGAGAATCAAAGCACGCCTTCCCCTGCAGCCATGAGCGGCCTGCTCCTGTTTTCAACCAGCTACTGTCACATTCCACACACTCCACTTCATGTATCGCTTTATTTTTGGCTAACTGATCTAAAGGAGGAGCCTGCTGCTCTACTTTTTCTGTCCTCTTGTTTTCTCATGTATTTTTTATTTGTGCTGTTGTTTTTGTTTTTTTTGGTAGAAGCTGACTTATTTTTCAATGAAGCAGACCCGGCAGGTTTCTCCTCTCCGGCGCCGTGAGCGGGCCGGCGCAGATGTCAATAATGGATGCTGGGAGGCAGAGTGAGTAGACGTGAACTGGAAGCAGAGAAGGAGCTGCGCCTCACTCAATAATGAATCAATTGATCCCCTCCCCCCCCCCCCCCTTGCATGATGATGGATGGGGTTGCTATGGTAACAGATGCAGTGTTACCCAGAGCGTGGAGAGGAGGTTTGTTTCCCATACTGTACGCTCGCAGCCACATGACATACAGAGCCATTACGGGAACTAAAAACAATCAGAGTGTGGAACCAGCAACACAAAAACAACACTCTTTTGCTTCTTCTTTTTCTTTTTTTTTACCTTGAACACAGATGTGCAGATGTTGCAATGGCTCATCTCTCTCGCTTGGATTAATGTGTTTGCTCCTCCTTTGATGGATGTCTCAGTGCAGGATTCACATTTGGGATTCATTGTGCATTTAGCGCCGCCGTCTGAAAAAAAAAACCCAACATGTTTATCGTGCCTGCCTGCATGCATTCTGTTGCCCTGACAACGCGGCTGATGCTGGGTCCAGCTGGGACCACGTTGCCAAGTAACAGCTGAGTTATGAGTGGAGGAGATGGGTGTGGGTGGAGGACGCGTAGAGGATGTGAGGACTTCTGCAGCAGCTAACAAAGAGAGAAAAGCGTCTCTCAGGGTTACATCCAGCTTTTACATTCAGATTGTGTGCTTTCTGGACTCTATGCTGAAGCCTTTGGGTGCATCCCAAAGCGGTTTAGTCTCTGAAAAGGCAAAACATGAACCTGAAACCTAAACGCTAAAAATCCGTGCGATTACAATGACAATTTTCAATTGTAAAATAAGCAGAATTTATACAAACATTTTAAAAAAATGTACAGAAGCTGCAACACTTCTACTTCCAGATTGAAGCTGGTTCAAAAACCGAAGTGACTAGAGACAGGTCAGTTCACATAATGCCCACTAGGTGGCACAAGCGAGTCAGAATCGCTTCAATGTAAATTGAAGAGAAATTAATATATTTACAGATGATTTTTTAACTCAGAACTTGCAAGACACTATTCACAAACATACACATAATATGTAAACATATATACAATATACACATCCACAAATACATATGTATTTACTAATACAAAGTTTATTTCACTGGTATCGAGTAATATTTGACATTTTAACAGTAACCTTGATCTTTTTATCCAAACATTTCACAATTTTTGTTCCAAAAACAGGACATTTCCACTTTACATCTGTTCTTGCTCTGCACGATGCATAAAAATACTTCTCAAATTAAAATGTCCCTCTATTCTTTAAAAGACAAAATGACTGCACTCTCAAGGGCAAACTATTTTAAAAATGAAAATTTCCAACATTTTTAAACATCCACAAATTTTAATGAATTATTTTTTTTAAAACAGCACATTTCACAAAACCCACCTTTATTTATTACTCTAATTGCTCTTTTGAAAGAATTAAATTCAATAGTTAAAACTGGGGGCTTGATTCAAACACTTTTAGGCTTAAAAAAACAAAGAAATAGTCTTCAATCGGTCAGAAAAAAGCAGCGAGTGACGAGAATTTCTCGCTGAGCTGTGATCAAAATTGTAAAAGAGTCCAACATTTTCCAGGTAAGCTTACCGACAACCTTGAAAAGGTCAAAGCAGGTGTAGAATGTGGGAGGAAAGATGGATGAATGGAAAAATGATCCGTTCCATTCATTTCATCAAAGGCTGTTCATGAGATAACCCGGTAAAGTCATCCAAGCCTTTTGCAACTTGCAAACATATTTTACTATTTTTGCCACATCAGATTTGGCTTCTGACTCAAACGCTTTTGTTTTTTATGTTCTCTCTCTTTTTTTTTTTTTTTAATGCTGCCGGGTTGAGCAGCCTGGTTTGTTACCATGGAGACGCTCCTGGCAGTGCCTCTCATCTTCATTCAGGCCAGACACCAATAAAGCACGCTCCTCTCGGAGTCACCGCCGAAATCGCAGCAGCGCTCGTCCTCTTTGTTGGAATATTTACATGCTCTGCTACTTCCGGACAATAAAGCCTCAGAAATCCTGTGCCGGAGTGAAGGGAAATGGCTGCAGAGCAACAGAAAAACAAAACAAAACAGCCATTCAAGCCCTTTGGAAGGCTTTCCTGGCTGCCCCGTCCCAATATGCTTAATGAATTTTCCACATTTGAGCTCTCAGCTGACCCACTCAGTCCTGGGGAAACAGGAAATCAGGATTTACAGGTGAAAAAAAAAAGACAAAGAGGAAAAACCAAAACAATGGAGCCATGGCGGTTTATATAATCCCGCTTGCTTGTGGCGATTGTGCAACGCGGCGCAGTTGTCTGAGCTCACTGCCTCTGGAGGCTCAGCCATGTGCCTTGATGCAGCAGTTATGGGCACATGCCCTACTTTCATAAATCAGGCGGAAAAAACGGAAACAGCATGATGATGGGGGGTGCCGAAAGAGCAAGAAAGGGAGGGAGGAAGGGATGAGGCTGGAGGTGGGGGTGGAGTGTCTGAACAAGGCTCATATTGAGGTTTCAAACACAGCTGCAAGCGTCAGCTGACTGGCTGGCCCAGAAGCTGCTCCAAGCTCTGCCTCTTGCCTTTATCAGCTTACACTGCGACCTTTCTCTACTGAAATAGACCCCCTCCCTCCCAGTGACTGGCTTTTGACCCCCCCCCCACAGACACACATAAGCATTCAGATGAGTTGGACTCTGCAGAGGCGTTTCGGTATCTGCTCGCCTCCAGAAACTCTTTTTAGCCCCTCAGCACTTCGTGCCGCCATCCGCACGCCGGGCCCTGCAGGGTGGAGACGCCTTGGTTCAGCAGAACGGCGCAATACTCTGGTGTCGGGTTTCTGCAAACACGGGCGACAGAAATGAGGGAAATGGACGCCACGCTGGAGCTGACATCTCCGCTTTGGGCACAGCAACAGTTCAAGGGGAGTTTGGAGCAGCAGCTGTTCACGGGAGTCCGTCCCTCAGGGGGCGGTAATCAGCAGAGTTAGCTGTCAATCAAAGGGCCTGCAGGCCTCATGGGATTTTTCCCAGAAAGATCCCTCTTCTGCGCTAACACGCAGCATGCCTCCCCCCTCGATGACGCTCCCAGAGCGTTACTGGACAGTGTTTCTATGGGAGCTGTCCGCCCACGCACACACAGCCATGCCTCTTCCCTGATGTTTGCAGGAAACACTCCTTCTCTGGAGATGTGGCTCGCGGCGGCTCATGCACTCATAAATCCTCTGCTCTTTTCTGGGAAATGAGGCCTTGAAAGATACAAGCATACACTCACTGTGAGGGTGGGGGGAGGGACAAAACACAGCCTGAAGAGTATATTTGTCACATTTCTGACACTGAAAATACCCTGCCGAAGGCGAGCAAGGAGCTGCAGCTCTGCAGGAACTCGGCGGTTTCTAAGCAGACACATTCAGAACATCACAGGCAGTAAATCGCAGCTGTTTTGCACTCAGGACCGCAGCATTCATACACGTGTTGTTGTCTGCACACTAACGCCACCACAGGTGATGTGAAAAATTCAAAAAATCTATTCAGAGGGTGGATTGAGGTCACAGGGAATATCAGAGTGACTCATGAGTGCGGGGTGAGAGTCCGATGTTCCTGATTTAGAAACCCTTGAGAGAGACGCAGCGGCGAGGAGAGGCGGCAGCTTGAAGTGGACCTTAATGTTCCAAATGGAAAATACAAAATCGAGATGAATCTAAAAATGAGTTTCTGACAGCGGGGAAGATTGCTGACAGTCCATCAACCTTCCTCAAGAGCCTCATTGTCGACTGATTTCGGAAGCACAGACCAGCTATTGAAGGAAGAAGCTCATTAGCATATCTCAAGGCTCAGGCGTGACTCTGCAAATAGAGGAACGCATTAGATCGCACACGACATGCTTCAATAGTTCATCTGATATGACGGACATTTGCCTCTTCAGGACACTTTCAGAGTCTACATTTTACCAGTGTGTGGATGCTGTCACACAGTAATGCTACGTACACCAGGCATGTTTGGCCCATGGTGCTCACACTGGACAAGCAGGGAGGGGCTTCTTTTAAAGGTCCGGCACCTACAGTTAGAAGAAGCTTGGTGAGAAATGTCGAAGCGGGGCAAATCTTGTGATTTGGGCACGAAGCGGTTAGGAATGGTTATTGCTAGCATCCTTGCACTAGTGGATATGGATTACCATCTTTATTTGAAAAACAAACACAAGACGTCGTCAGGCCTCTCGCTATGTCTGGGTTCACCAGATAAACCAATCACAGTCTCTGATTGGTCAAAGTTCGACCTGGTTCGACATGCAGTCAAAGGCCACACGTTTTGTACGTAGAACCCAAAAACTGTAGTTATGCGTGAACATAAGGAATATCAACGCATGTTTACTTTTCAGTGAAAGTGGCCGCTTGAACGTGCGTTGCTAATGAAGCTTTAGCTAATTCTGCTCTTAAGAGTGGAAAAGCTGTCAGTGAGCAAAAAATGGGCAAACTTGGTGACCCACATGAAAGGGTCGTAGACCGCTCAGTGAAGCCGCAGAGAGAAAATCTTCATTGACATTTATTACGGGCATGCTGCAGGCGGCAGGTCATAGCGAACACTTGTGCAACACATAAGGGTAAGTAGATTGCCATTGCGTGGAGCCTGAATGTTAAAAATGAGGAAATTAGACACTCAGATTGTAGTGTGTGGACATCCTACGGGCTTCCTTACCTCTTGTGCTATCTTAGATGACCCCCCCCCCTTCCATTGACGTGTTCTCCCTACCATGACAAAGGTGGATAAAGGTGGAAAGATTTCATGTAATCCATGGACACCAGTGAAGATCACAAATCATTGAAGAAAAAAGGTTCAGAGCACTGTCTAGTGGGTCTAGATGACCCAACTCCCAATGGTAAAGTGCCTAGGATAGCACAAGGGATACATCCAAGTACCGGTCAGTCAGGAACAGTACTTTCACCTTTATAACAACTAGAGTGTTGCGTGAGGACGCCACACAGCATCACCCGTACATCACAAGTGTGTGCAACTTCCATTTGCCTAATGCCCTGTTTATGTTTATGCTGCAAAGCATTCTTGTTTTCTGTTGCAATTGTGTGGTTCAGTTCATTCTAAGGTTGTCCAGTTTCACTTGTAACTGGCCATAACAAACGTCTGAGGTGGCATTTGTACTTTTTGAGCTTCGTGCGATTGTCCCTAACACCCAGAGGACTCTGACATAGTCATTTGGAATATATATATATATATATATATATATATATATATATATATATATATATATATATATATACAAACCACCCTTGAAGCCAATGGCAAGCCACTTGCACAGGTTTCCATCAAATGTGGGATATACCAAGGTGACGCTCTGTCCCCACTGCATAGGTCTGAACCTCCTCAGCCAAATAATCAACAAGACTGGCTATGGATACCGACTCAGCAATGGGTTCACCTCCTCTACATGGATGACATCAAGCTATATGCTAAGAGCAAGCGTGACACTGACTCCCTGATCCACACCACCAGGATCTACAGTACTGACATTGGGATGTCATTCGGGCTCGAGAAATGCAGCCGGATGGTGAGAGGCAAGGTCGTCCACACAGGAAGCATCTCACTCCCAGAAGGACCATGAGCAGACATCGAGGACATTGGAATTCTGCAAATGGCAAATGGCAACCTGGAGCAGGCAGCAAGGAAAGCTGCTCCTGCTAAATACCTCTAACGAGTAAGGCAAGTCCTGAGAAGCCAGCTCAATGGCAAAAATAAGACCCGGGCACAAACATCTACGCACTGCCAGTTATTAGATACTACTCTTTCCGTCAGGGTGTGGACACCTCCAAACAAAAGGCTAACCGTTAAAAACCGACACAACTTTCTGTGTCAAGTTTTCTCCACTAATAACTCAAAATAAGTACAGGTTAAATGGCGCGATATGAAGACAATTGTACTAAAGGCGTGAGATTCCAGTCCCGGATGATGTCAACAGCTTGTGTCACCTTTCGCAGTGTTGTGTCCCTTCCGATGGCCTTGCGACTCGAGCGATTGTAAAGCTCTATGAAGTATAAAGTGGGCGTAACGAATACTTCATGGAACACTTAACACATGCACAGCAATGGTACATTCCATTTTCATGACGTCCTTGAGACGGCCCTACGAGCCTCAAGGAAACTACAATACACACCTGCGTTCCTGTTGTGATGCGGCTGCTCCTCTCTACGACCCTCCGGACCTGGGTGTGTGTGACTGAGAGATGAGGAGTTGGTCCATGGAGCTTTTCATCAGAGTTTCTTACCTGCCCCTCTTCAAACTAGACCAAGGAAGTCAGTGGTGACTGCATGAAATAGGGGTCTTTTCATTATTCAGGAAAGCTCAGAATAACACAAAAAACACAAAAGTGTCACAATCTTGTATTTGCAGGAAGGATATCTGCAGCAGAACTGCTTCCAGAACATCTCTGCCCATTTCCTTCAGCCTCTGCCTCTCTGGCATTTGCATGCATGAGTAAAACCCTGCTGCAGTGCAGCGCGAGCCTCTGCATCGCTGCTGCGGCTGAACAAAAGGAATGCGTGCACGTGTGCGTGCGTGCGTGCTGACTTTGTGTTCATTCCTCAGAAAATTGATCTAGCTGCTCACTAGACTGGATGGAAAAGGGCCTGGGGCAAGAGGTGCACACTGCATCAGCAGATGGGGGAGCCCACTGTGTTTGCCGGCATTCCTCCTGACTGAGCATGCTCAGACCCCCCCCCCCATCCCTCCCAGGGCCTGTATGAACCAGGCAGTCGGAGGTGGCGATGGAGCTTTTCTCTCTTTTTTTCCATCTGACCTTCACAGCCAGGCAATGGGGACAGTAGGCTGCCAGGAGGGGAAGGGAGGAGGGCTGTTTTTCTGTCACTCATTATTTCCACCCTCTGCTTTTGCCCCGTCAGAAATTCTGTAACACTAGATAAGGCACGATCCGTCAAAACCAGGACGCTGGATTGAGGAAAGTGTCAGAAAAAACTTGCACAAAAAAAAAGGGAACAATCTTTTCAACATCCTTCCTTCATGCTTCACTTACATGATCTATGAGCTGTGCAACCGCATAAGAAAACGGCGACAGATTCAGGAGTGAATAGAAGTGAAATTATGGCGATCTAAATCTGTGTGTCAGAGCTAAAGCAGCTGCTGTGTAAACACATGAGGAGACAAAAGGTTGCACCACAGAGTGAAGCTCCTACTGTATGATTAGCATCGCTTTGTGGCTTCCTGCCCCACTGTCAGCGATGCAAACAGGCCATATTTGACACATCATCATCTCTGCTGACGCTGCAGAGACTGAATCACAGCCTGCATTCCTGCCTGACTCACATGGGACTCTGCAAACAAAAGGATTCATTTCTTTTTTTTTCTCATCAAGCCTTCACTCATTCCGTTTTGCCACCACAGCTCGTTCTGCCCCCTGCACAACTCGCTGCTTCCTGTTTGCTTCCTCCTCGCAGCTATTTACCACCCTTTGAAAAAGCAAGACTGAAGGCGAGATGGTGCGTGCTGCTGAGTAAGCAGACACGTAAAGCTCCAGTCAGCTGACCTACATCCCACCCTCCGAGAGGCTCCTCGACCTGCAGGTGTGTGTTTCTGCCTGCAGGTGATCTTGTGGCCTTTGTGGATCTGACATTCTTTCGAGGCAACTGACAGATGGAATGTGCTGGCCTGAAGATAAAAAAAATCAGCACGAGGCAGTTGAGTGTAATGTGTGGATGAGGTCACGGTCCGCCAACACGGCACATTGTGACACCGGAGGGGGTTTTGTCCTGGATTCTCCCCTAGCGATTGCAGGCTCGGGCTGCAGTTGGAGGTGATTAAAACTGTCACTGACGTCTGTCATTACGCAGTGGAGGAAAGGCCGCATTTAAAGGAGCCGACCGTGTCCAGCTTTCTCCTGGGAGCTTGCAGTGGACTATAAATCCTTTAGACAGGGAGAAAATATAATCAGGGCTTTGCGGGGCCACTTGAGTTCACTGCATTACGTGAGTACTAATGCCTAATTCAGGCCTGGCTGTGGAAAACACGCTTGACGTTCAGTGTTTACACCCCTCAATGAAAGCTGCTAGTCAGACAGTCTGATAGCTCGGCCTGGAATTAGATTCAGGAAGTCATGAGATTTCCAGGTGGCTTGGCTTTCCTCGAACTGTTAAGCAGGGATTTTTCCCAGCATTGCCAACAAGCCTTAGATTAACCCCCCCCCCCCCATGAAAAAAACTGTACCGGTCAGTTTCCTGCACCGACATAAATCACAGAGACAAAAACAGGATTGTGGGTTTTTTCTTTTTGAGGGGGGCAAAAATAGGTGAGAAGGGGGGCAGAAAGCCCTGCTGTGGCATAATTTGGTGCACAGAAAAGCATGAATAATGAATCTGTGCTGAACTCCCGCTGAACCCCTCTGCACCAGCACCCAGCCAGAGATCTGCACCACATGACATCCAGCACACCCGCCTGCACCCCGTGACCCCTGCAGAGCCCTAAACGCACCACGCAGCCCTGGGCTGCAGCGCGGTGAATCATTGCGCCACAATGCAGCTGGCTGCGGCGCCGGCTGAGGCAGCAGGAGTGGAAAGATAAACAGAAACCGGCGTGGCAGCAGTTAAAACTCCCGCCTTTTGGCGGCTGAAGTGTGTGAGAGCAGATCAATGTTTAACCCTTGTGTCAACAACGCACATGTGTCACAACGGCATTCCTGTGAGGCAC
This sequence comes from Oryzias latipes, assembly GCF_053564925.1. Taxonomy (NCBI): domain Eukaryota; kingdom Metazoa; phylum Chordata; class Actinopteri; order Beloniformes; family Adrianichthyidae; genus Oryzias; species Oryzias latipes. The sequence goes on along the minus strand of NC_136251.1, from coordinate 30,375,262 downwards.
TGGTCCTGTGGATGAGCGGCTCAACAATGGGCCTCTAACTGCCTGCATGCATAGTTTGGCTGCAGCTTTGTCTCGGTGCGGAGTGACGGGTTCATGTTCCTGCACGTAGAGCGGAGAGGCGATGTGCTGAATGGGTGGATGAACCAGTTCAGACAGCGGCAGCGGCACCCGGTTCGCCCAGCGTGAGCCGCTTCAGCCTGTGAATGAATAACTTGGCAGGGATCATGTGAAAAGAACAAGAGATCTTTTATTTCCAGTTACACTGAGGGTGAACTTTACTCATTTTCTCGTTGGGCAACCTCTTTTTTGATTGGAGTGATGAGGTCACGAGGCAGGAAGAGCGACCCGCGCTCTCCTAGGTTGTTTTTTTCGATGATTCGTCATGTGAAAATAGAAGTGCAGGGAAAGGGGGACGGCATTGTCCTTCAGCGTGTTCACTCTGGGCGTTGCTGCAAGACCTGCCAGTTGGTTGGAGAACGTTTCCTCTCCAAGGCCGTCTGGCTGCGCCCCTCCCATTGTGTTGCAACGTTGTGCACGGCGAACTTTACCCCTGTTTGTCGAGCAAATGATTTGCATCGAGCGAGATCCAGTTACACGTCTGCTGAATGTTGATACCAATCCTTTCCATGTAAACCGAAATCGCCCCCCCTCCGCTGCCGCCAGGCCGGGTTGCTTTGTGTCCGTGCTGCAGTCATTGCAAATCTGCACAAAACAAATACCCACAGGTTGCTATCCCCTTATCTGGATCCTTCAAGGGCGCTGAACTTTCCCAAGGAGCTTTCCCTCGCTCCGTCCCTTGAGAATTCACGGTTGCGTCAAGGCTGCAGCAATCTGCTTCCCACACTTCTGCTGCAGCTGAGCCTGTTGTGGTGACTAAACCATCTACAATGTGCCTGTTAGGAACAATGATTGTAATGTCTGACAACCTCCGTGTTGCAAAACCTGTTTGTCATTGAGGTTCACGCTGTACGCTCTTGAACATGAGCGGCTGCTGTGGGTTCATCCAGAAAAAAAAAGCCTACAGAAATACGTCGAGATGCAAAGTTAGGAGCAGCTGTTCAAACAAAAACTTCAGATGGGAAAACAGGATGTCGTCCTCCTGAGAGTCAGGATGAGTTCACACGTGCTCGACCTTCCCATCGGAGCTGGGTTTTCTTTCTTCGTGGAGAGCTGATTTCAGAGACGGCGCTTTGAAGTGGGACGCGGAGATGGCGCCCTCCTCCCGGCCTTCCACGTGACAACCCGCCTTTCCCAGCAGCCCATGAACCAGGCCTGCAAAACCAAAGGCGGATGAGGAACACCACGAGGACTTGCACTTTGATGGAAGGGTGCGTGGGGGAGTTTTTTGGTACAAAAATTGACAATCAAGGACGAGGGCATCGGCGCAGTCTGTGCTGGGAACTTGACACGATTGCCAAGCTCCACTGAAACCAAAATGTTTCCAAGTCAGCAGAGCAGAGATGTAGCCGCAGCATCTGTTATGGATGCACGGCAGCCGCTTTGACCCTCAGTGCCAAACGATTCACAGCTTTCCTCCGAACAGCACAGGGTCAAAGTTTTCCAATGAGGTCACTGTCTTTGTTTTCCCTTTCACTCAAAATCGTATTTGCATGCTGTAAAACCCCAAACGCAGTCGGTTTCACTTTCAGAGCGACTGGAAACAACCGGCTCTGATCCTCCAATGGAAACACTGCTATGAATCAACTGCCTCTAATGTGAGAACCACTGACTGTATCAGAGGACCGTGCAGCGTCACCCGTAGAAAAGGGTTTACTTCCTGCTCCAACCAAATGAAGTCAGTTCAGTCGCCAGTGATTGGTTCGAGTCAATCTGGCAACCATTCTTGTCAATCAAGCTTGTTGGAAGGCCACACCCCTAACACTTGAAAGCGGGCTACAAGAAATCTGTCAATCAAACGTTTGGAATATTAAGGGGAGGGGTCACTCAGTCTAGTTCTCTTATACAGTCAATGGTAAGGACTGAACATGGTGCTGTCATTACTAGCAATACTAATAATAATAGTATTGAAAATATGCCAATGATTCTCATGCTTTTGTCTTGCTTTCACACACGGCGCTCTCAGAAGCGAACGCCGAAACTGAATGAGCGGCAACATTTTTGCTACGTTAAACTCGGTGGATTGGCTGGACTCGCCAGTTTTCTTGTTCTCGCTGGTTTTCATCCTCTTGGTTTGCCGATATCGCCCACAAATGAGGCATCATTTGAAGAGAACTCGATTGAGTGACTCCTCCCCCGTGGCGTTCCAAACAGGAAGTAAGGTTTCAAGAAACCAAAATCCCATAAACTTCTACAGAATAACAGGTTATAAGCTGACCAATCAGATGCCTCAATCAACATTCAAAACGTTCAACAGTTTTTATACAGATTTGAAGTGGTAGGGGTGTGGCCTTCCAATGAACTGATACCTGATTGGCGAGACTAGAAATGATAGAAACGTTGACTCAGACCGACTTGGACTAATAACCGCTAACTGATGATTTCTGGTTCCAACATGGCGGCGTCCGTATTGCCAAAAAGGTTGACTAAATTGACATCATTTGGACGTAAACCCTTTTCTATGAGTGACGTCACACAGTCAAAGGTGGGATCATTCCAGACGGTTTCTGCCGTCTTTGGTCCACTTTGGAGAGCGCCGTGTGTGAAAGCAAACCAAACCAGATGAAAGTGTGACATCATCAGCATCCTACGCCTGTTTGAGCCGAGTCTGTGGGACTGCACTGGGTTCCAGCATGGTGGTGAGATAGTTTCATTGTAGCTCCCGGGATGAAGTTACATAACCTTCTGAAGGCTTCTTCTTGTTCCTCAGATGCTCCAAAACCCCAGCATTCATTCCTCTGTGAGCGAAAAAAGGGAGGCGTAGAGTGTCGCTGCATCTTTAATGATTCACGAGCGAGCCGCAGAAAGTGCTGCAGCGCTGCTGCAGGAGCGGCTACAGGCGGCGGTGCAGCTGGAAAGCATGAATGTGTGAGGCTGTGCAGCAGAAAGGCATCTGGAGCACTTTCTCTAGTAGAGTCCCAGAGTCAGCACTTTGAAGGCTGCGACTCGGGGCTCCGGGCCCCCCGTAAGGGCCCGTCATTAAGAGAGTGGCGATAACGCAGCTGCTGCACTGGAGCATGCTCTCTGCACCGCAGCTTGTTTACATCAACGTCTGGCTGGGTCTGAAAATACTCGGGGGTTTCCGCTGGACGGGAAGTGATGTCATCAGTGAACTTTACGTGCAGGCTCACTAAAGCGAAGCATTACAGAAGCCAACCTCACCTCTTTCTGTTCCTGGTTGCCAAACTGAGTTTGCACAACATGCCACTGAAACTACCCCCCCGGTTAAAAATGGAAGTGAAAACAATGCTGCTCATTTACATGTTTCTGCTGGGTTTTTTTTACCTCCTCCTCCTCACCCCCGCCCCTCCTTTAAGCATTTCACTAAGTCATCTGATGAGGCGGTCAGATGGAGAGGATACGCTTCCTTTTTTTTTTTTTTTTTTCCTGTTGTTATTGTTGTTCTAAATGAACACATGTGGCACATCTGGGTCTGAAGCGGCTCCCTGCTTTCATCTTCCATTCTCTGCAGCCATGGCAACAGCAGCATGCTTGGCTGAAAGCTTTTGAAGGCGCAGGGAAAAAAATAGACAGAGCCTCGGGAGGGAGTTAAGAAGGTGGAGGAGGGGGGGGGGTGCTCTCAGTAGTTGGCCTACATCCAGAGTAATCATGCCATGGAGCTGAAATGAGGCCTTTGGCAGCACACCAGGTTTCTGAGAACAAAGATGTGAGCTTCTAATGTTGGCGGTGGGGCCTGCTTGGCATCCTCTGCTATTTCCCAGCAGCCCTTGGCTTGGCCGACTGCCAGCCCCCCCTCCCCCCCCTCCCCTCCATCCCCCCCTTCCTCCCCTCCCTGGCCTGCAAAGAGGATCTGAATCAAGACTTGTTTTTCACTCGCCTCTTTGCTCTGGCCCAATGACATCACCTCTGCAGCCGCCGGCCCCCAGATTCCAGCCGCCTGGCACATTATTCCACCCTCCATTTTATTTGAATTCCACCATTTCGTACCTTTTTGTTGGAGCCGACTCCCTTAAATTGTCACATGTTCTTTGTTTTAATGTGGAAATGTTGCCGGAGGAAACGAGAGCGAATGGTTCCTGAGCTCCCTAAATGTAAATCAGAGCTCTAATCCTCACGCTGCAAAAGAGAGAGGCTAAAAATAGCTGGGCAAAAAGGATATATATGATGGTCGGGGTGCTGTGATTATCTCCATGGTTACCTCTACCATGAAGGAAACATTGACGGAGCAGCCGCAGCACCTCCTACACTTAATGCATCTTTCCCCTTCGGTGCACAGTTTTTGATAAATAACATAAAAAAAGGTGGATGAATGTTGAATTATTCCAACTTTTGTTGTAGATTGTAAACATTTTCCCACAAATAGTCATTTCAATTAAAGGGGGGTTTGTATGATTTTGTAGACTAAAAACAAAATAAAACGCTATTTGTTTTTTAAGGAAATTGAATCCACTGATTGGATTTTACCCTTTCCTAGTAGCTGAACTTTTCTCTCTGTCCTGTTCTAACCTCCCTCGCCGTGGGGGCAGAAAGAGGCTGAGGCGCACTTCAGTCATTCCAAAAAAGGTTATCTTAAATTGATTTCGGCGAGAAGACGGAGGAAACGTCCAAAGCTGAGCTCTGTTTAGCAGACGGCTTCACAGAGAATTCCTAATGTTTTCGCTTCCGTCAATAAAATATGTACATTCTAAAACCTGAACAGGCTCAGAGAGCGATGAAGCAAAAGCGCAATGCTGTCGCAGGCTGGGTTTTCCCCTGGACTTCACCCTCCACACCGCCTTTATTTAGCTTCAAATGAAAAAGTTCAAACGGTGCAGCTGCTCGCTCTGCTCTGGGACTGGAATGAAGCGGCCATGAGGCAGGTCGTTTATATATACGCCATGTTCACACTGGAAAAGCAGGGAGGGGCTCCTTCTTGTTCTACTGTTTACCAGCGCATATACCATGGTCCGGGTGAATTCTCGATTCTGATTGGCTGCTGGGTGTGCGTTAAAAAGTGAAATACCACAGGAAAACAGCACAGTGAAAAAAGAAGTTCCGGTCAGCTAGCTTAAATGTTTTGTATCGCTGCACCGGCTTCTTTAAAACAACCTTTTGCTACATCATTTGGACAAAAAGAACCGGTAAGAGGTGACCTTTCTGTCTGAGCTGATTCTTTATTTAACACATCGGAAAGATCAGCATATAAATATCGCTTTATATCGCCAAATCTTGACTGCAGCGGTGGTGCGGCGTAACACGGACTATTAGTCACGTGGCCGCACCACGTGACAAATAGTTCCCTTTTTGTGAGAAAAGCGATCCAAATTGGAAAAAAACAAGAATTAAAGACTGAAAACTGGTTACTATTTATTTCTTTTGTGAGTGACCATGGTATAAGCGGGTTAATGGCTGACGAAGTGTGCATTATCACTTTTTAACGCACTTCGCGTCGGACAGTTCAGGCTGCCACGGCTAAAAAGTGATAATGCACACTTCCTTTGCACACACCTTTATGGAAGAAGCTTGGTGTGAAATGTCGAGGCGGTGCAAATCTCGCGCTCCAGACTTTTTCCTTCACGGCTCTATTCCCATATCTGAAAGACTTGGTGAATTCTAGAATTCTGTCCAGGAACGAACCGCAATCATTCATTTCTTCTCCATGATCAAATTCTAAACAGCTTGTGCTTTCGTGAATGAAAAGGGACGCCGTCCGTACGTCAAATCTTCCAAATCGGAGTCCCTGATTGGTCAAAGTTCGTACTTGTTTATATTGAAAGGCGCATTCGTAGGAAATTGCACAGCGATGCGTGAACCCGAGAGTTTTCAACACGGAATGATGCGCGTTCCTAACACTACCCTCTGCGTTTACCGGGCTTGGGACCAGCACAGGAAGGTTTGTGCCCTGTTGAGGCAACATGTATCTTTCTGTGTTTGTTTGTCCATCCGTCCGTCCACCCTTACGCTTTTATTTTGTTTGTTTTTTGACTTTTCTATGTCTCAAGTAAATCGTGGCCATCACGTTTAAGGGGGGCGGTTGTGGCATTTAGGGGGCCACTGGCCCCCTCGTGCCAATGCCTATGTCTGCCCTTGCACTGCAGCATTTCTGCTGTTATAGAATCAGGTCAGTGAGATTTTAAATGAATGCCAGCGCGCCTCCATCTTGCATAACAGCCCTCTGGCCCTGCAGCCATTTAGTTGCACAAACGGCGTGGAGAGAAAAGGAGGATCAAAGCATTAGGCAACCGTTTCCCACCAATCTGAAGCGGAGAATCTGTTTGCTTTGTTCCTCACAAGTCATTTCCCAACCGTACCATGAACAGCACTTCCTGTTGTTGTTGGGATTTCATGATGTGTAAATAGTACAGTACTATATGATATGAGCTCCGGCGGGGGGACTTTCAGAGGTGTGCTCGGTGGCAGCAACTGGCTGGTTGAGCTTGTGGAAACGGGTCTGAAGAAAGCCTCTGTCACAGCCGCAGGCGCGCAGCCAAATGGCCTCCATAGATGGGTGAGGCAGATGAGGGTGCGTGACTAAACATCTCGCTTCCTCTTTCCAACGTCACACGGACTTGCACAAACATATCCTGCTTTGTGTCTGCAGGTTTCAGACACATTGCCTCACCCAGAGCCGGAGGACCGAGCTGCAGAGGGGCCCGGGTGAGCCCAAAAAACAGGAGGAATCTGCCCCAGGGGCTTCTGGGTGGAAGCAGCAACATCTCCTCTGTTGTAATAAACCTTACGGTCTTGGGTGCAGCTGAAGGGAATTCATCATCCCAGGGTGATTTCACTGATTGGAGAAGGCTGTAAGCTGAGTCCATTCAAGAGTTCAGAGGCTGGAAATCCCCACCTCGTGATGGAGCTTTCTGCTCTCTGACTGATGGAGGCGCAGCTCTGCAGCTCCACAATAACTGGAGCTCTGAATTCTAATAAAATCCACTTTTTACTGCTTCTAAAAATAGTCCTCCGAGCTGAGGCGCTGCTCCATTCAAAACTACGAGCTCGGTGCTTCTTGTTGTTGTTGCAGCAGCGTTTCCTTCGGGGTGGCTGTGCAGCAGCGTCCGCTCGGTCGGTGCAATTCAGAGTCTTTCGCCGAGCTGCAGCTGGATTCGGATCCGAATTCGGAACAAAAGCAGGAGCCAAGCGCGGCAGTTAAAGGGTTTTTTCGCCCCAAAAAAAAATCATTCATATTATCATTCCGTCCCGAAGAGCACTAGGCTCGCACCGGCGGATGGATATATAAATACATGTATTTTGTCAAATTGGGCAGGTTCCGGTGATTTAATGGTAAACAAAAAATAAAAACAGAGAAAAAGTGAGCGGTGAAGCTGCAGCAGGGCGCTGGAGGGGGGCGGGGGGGGTCTGTCGAAGAAATCAAGTCAATAGAAACTGAAGGGGAAGCAGGCGTTTAGAGCTCCGTGGTGACGTCACTGCTCCACATTGAGCCATAGTAGAGAGTCGGCGGAGGTAGACAGAGGAGCGCCGTAGTAAAGTACACACCGACATGAACTCCTCCACCTGAAACTTCACCCTTGTTGCTGTGAAAAACCCCGAGGAGCCGCGTTTGAGCGCGCGCCCCCCCTCCCGACCGACGGACCGTGCGCTTTGTTGGCTTTTTTACCGGGAGTTTGCAGGAAGAACGCGGCGTTTGGGGCTTGTTTCTCGCAGGGCTTGGCGATGTCGTCCGCAGCGGTCGCTGCGTCTTCCCGCCGGCAGTCGTGTTACTTGTGCGACCTTCCGCGCATGCCGTGGGCCATGCTGTGGGATTTTTCCGAGCCCGTTTGCCGCGGATGTGTCAACTACGAAGGAGCGGACCGCATCGAGATCGTCATCGACTCGGCCCGCCACCTCAAGCGGGTCCACGGCTTCCAGGAGGGCCGCTCTCCGGGGCCGGGCAAGAAGGAGATCCAGGCGATCAACCACCCCGCGGCGGGAGACCCCGGCTCCCGGCCGCCGCAGCCGCTGGACCGATACCCGCTTTCCTCCGACCGGCCGCCCCGGCTCGGTCCCGAGTACCAGTCCGGGCGGCAGGTGAACGGGATCCCGGTCCCCAATGGATTTACTAAACCCGACGAGCCGCCGGAGCTGAACCGGCAGAGCCCCAACCCGCGCAGGAACAGCGCCGTGCCCCCCAACCTAGTGCCTTTGGTGAACGGGAGCATGCCCCCGGTGCACGCCGTGAACGGCAGGGGCCAGATGGGGCTTCCCGCCGAGCTGGGCAAGAGACCCGCGTCGGTGTCCAGCACCGAGCACGAGCGCGAGGGCAAGGAGAAGCACAGACCGGACAGCTTGACCCCGGAGATCCTGGAGGGCCACAAAAGCAGGGCCGAGCAGGACTGGGGGGCCAAGAACAAAACCATGCGGGACTTTATGGGGGGGCTCCACGCCTACGACCCCCGGTTCAAGAAGGACCATGCGGTCATGCAACAAAGGGTGACGGGCTATGAGAGCAGCGCCTCCGCGACCAAGTCAGGTACGTGACCGCCCCCCCCCCCCCCCTCCACACACACACACACACACACACATACCCCCACCAGGGTCTGTCCCACCTGTTGTCTGCATTGTGCTCAGGTGAGGCAGGAAACTGCCCCCCCCCCCCCCCCCCAATTGTTTATGTTGGTGTCAGCTCAACAGTTTTCTTTAACCCTTCCCCCCCTGCAGACAGAGGAAAACACCCCCGCATGAAGAGAAAAGCCTCCCCGGAGCCGGAGGGAGAGGGCACCGCCGCCAAGCTGAACGGGGAGGGACAGCAGTGGCTGCCTCCCCCTGCCGAAGGACTCAAGATGCCCCCAGTGCCCCCGCCGAGCTTCGTCTCCCCCCCCTCCACGATATCCCCCCACTCTCGCACCACCCCACCCGAGGCGGCCCAGAACGGCCAGTCCCCCATGGCGGCACTCATCATGGCCGCGGACAACGCAGGCGGGAACAGCTCCCCCAAGGACGGCAACCAGGTGCACTCCACCACCCGCAGGAACAGCAGCAGCCCCATGTCGCCGTCCTCCATGACCCAGAGGCGGCTGGCGCAGAGGGAGGCGTCGGGGGCGGGCACCCCCCACGTGCCGGGCATGGACCAGGTGCACCCCCAGAACATTCCGGACTCCTCGGTGCCGGGCAGCATCCCTCTGTGCTGCACGCTGTGCCACGAGCGCCTGGAGGACACGCACTTTGTCCAGTGCCCGTCCGTGCCATCGCACAAGTTCTGCTTCCCGTGCTCCCGGGAGAGCATAAAGCAGCAGGGCGCCACGGGGGAGGTGTACTGTCCCAGCGGGGAGAAGTGCCCCCTGGTCGGCTCAAACGTACCGTGGGCTTTCATGCAGGGGGAGATCGCCACCATCCTGGCGGGGGACGTCAAAGTAAAAAAGGAGAGGGACCCTTGATCCCGTCCGTCTTTGGGGCGGGGAGGCAAAAAAAACACCTTTAAATATATAAATATCATCTGCATAACATTCAAACAGACTAACGGACATGTACATATTGGAACCAAGGGAAGAGTATACTTCGTAAACATGGTTGTATAATTTTTGATTTTGGAAAACATTGTGTTTCTATATTTTTGAAGATAAAGGTATGTACTCATCATAATGAACTACGTTCCTCTTTGTTGATGTTTATTGAAATTCTCGATGTACTTCTAGGTCTGGTGGCCGTTCCTGTTTAACGTAGAATGTGACTAATGCTACTCTACGAGCACTTGGCAAAACTAAAATGCTTTTAGCTGTACTTGTATGCACTTGTTTAAAAAAAAAATTGCCAAATACAATTTCTGATCTTGTATGAACTTGATTGTCTGAGCTTGCTTCATTCTGGGGCGACTTGAGCGAGCAGATCAGGGAGTCTTCTGGCTGCCTTTTCGGGAGCTTTTCCGCCGAATCCAACGACCAAAACAAAAGAAAGTAGACGTGCTGCTCCTGCTCTGCTCCATTTGGTGCATGGCTGTACTGATTGAACAGGTGCCAAGTCATGTTCCGTCAGTCAGCTGGAATCTGTTGAGTCAGTAATGAGAAAGTGCGCGACTGTTGTGACAAAACTGTGACCGCTAATTCCAATTTCTTGATGAAATGAGGCGTTTTTGACGGCAGGTGCATTGCTGTTTTCATTTATTTCCAGATTCCCTCCACTGCACCAATGACCTCCCTGATTTATGGGCTGCATTGTGCTGCTCTGGCGTATCGCTGATATATTGTCAAACGCTAAGAACTGATTTGGTGCCTGGCTTTTTTTTTTTCTTTTGCACCGAGTGCCTTCTCGGAGCCAATAATAACACTGCCGCTGCATGCCAAGTTTCCCCGTCCCGGCTCTTCAAATGCAAATACATCCGTTGCGGATTGGTGGCGTTCACAAACGCCCGCGAGCCTGGAGTGCTCCTTCAGGGCAGTGAAAGCAGCAAACGGCAGAGGAGCTTTTTGAGATTTCCCCCCAGACAAAGGAGTGCTGTGTAGCTGACGCTGCAGTCAGAGAAACCTGACATGGAGGAGGGGATATCTAGTAAAACAAAAACACCACTCTGTGAATGAATGAATGAATGAATCAGTCAGACGTAGTCTGCTCGTTGCTAATGTTTAATCACACCAACCTGCAGCGTGCAGCCAGAGCGTGCATCAAGTAGTCATCAGGCCCACAAACCACTCTTGCAGCCCAGAAATCCAATCAACATGTTGATCAACCTTACAGCCTTTTTTTGGGAAGCCGTCATTCATAATCCCGAAGACTATCTTTCCAAACTCTTCCAAAACAAGAACATTTGTTTGTTTTTTTCTGAGCGATTTGAGGATCTTGCTTTTTTTTTTTTTTTGCTGTACACCGTCGCCTTATCAGCTGGACTTTAGAACTGGCCCACTTTGATAAGGGTGATACTTTGCTGAGCCCAATGACAATGCACCACCTTCTCCATAAACCGTCACACCTGCCGGCGGTCAGATTCCCTACCTTGCTGACCCACTTATGGCTGTACGTGGACACAAAAGCCGGGCCTTCGTAACCCTCTTTGGAGAATGACGCAATCGGACATAAAAGACCTTTTCTGTTTTTGTCCACAAAGCTTTATGGCCCAGTCAGTACCTGTTTGCTTAGTGCTGAGGAAAATAGCCCGCTCTGTGTTGAATACATACATCGTGTGTCACTGGAAGTGTATTTGTCCTGACAAAGCTCTGCGGTTGCGTAGCTACCGGGGAAATCCGCAGATGCTTTGGTTCGTCCGGTCGCTTCATGAGCAGGAGGGAACTTTACCGAAACAAAACACGGCTATGATGACGAGGCCCATGCTTCTAAAGTTGGTGCGAAGACGACATCGTTTTGTGCCTGAAGTGAAGTGACTCACACCCTGTTTGTGGTTAATGACAAACCAGTTTTGTGTTGACATCCAAAACCCCTCGGGGCCTTGGAACGTACAGAGTCTTGCTCAAGAAGCAGAACAGGTTTCTCGGCCCTCAAACCGACTTTCTAAAAACGGCTCTGCACGTGAGGCCGATCCGAGTGAAACCGGAGGCACCGATGAATTGGCGTTCTCCCCGCAGGTTCATGACCAAACACGGCACAAACTCCAATCGATGGTCGTAAAATCCTTCTCAGACTGATTGATTCGCTTGACAGGATCATGTTAATCAAGCTAAGTGAAAAGCAATAACTGGTGGGTGAAGCGGAGGGTCTGCCTCACTGTTGTGGTTTTACTCGGCTTGAATTTGGAATTAAAGAGTAAAAAAAAAAGAGCTGCCTGTTTGGTAAAAACAGCAGAATATCCTTCATTTTTGGTACATTTTCTAAAAACAATCAACGTTTCTGAGTAAAAGTGAAGCAGTCAATGCAGCCAGCTGTTTCACTAATGAATCTATGTTTAGCACAATAAATCAAAATGCGTGCTGGAGCTGCTGTAATCCCCTGAAAGCGAGCAGAGGCAGCGACACGCCAACAGCAGGATCTGGTCCACATTCTCCACTCCCAGTATAACTGATCTGCTCGGTTAATTTTAGAGCTGTCAGGAAAAACAAGGTCACGGCAAACGTTGTATTGAGGGCATGCTCAGATCTGCCTGCTTTTCTTTTCATCAATCAAAGTTTCCCTTTGGTGCTGGGCTCCAGCTCCTGAGAGACTTGTAATGACGGTTTCTCTTCTTGGCATCCAGGGAGAAACTGGAGCTCCAACCGGCAATTAGGAGCAGCGAGGCTGAATCCGGAGGATGTGTAAAATGTCCCTTCATTCTTGGCTTGGTCAACAGATTGGAGGGGGGGGGCATGGATCTGGTCTGTTTACCAGGAAAGGCCCGCAAAACTTCAGATGCTTACAGTTCCGAGTGTCAAACGTGTTTTTACTTGGAGTGGTATGAAACATGTTAGTGTGGAAAACAAACAGTATCTGGAACACAATCTGGATTTTTGGGGGATTATTTTTGTGAGGTTTGCCGTTTTAGACACCGCCATGGTGTTTGGAGAGCCCATTCTTACTGTTTCTCCCACTTCTGATCCAGTCCTGCCTCCTCTGACGGGCGGTTACTTCTCCATCTTCACGTATTCCTGCTTTCTGGTGTGAATTAAGTCTGTGAAATGGAAATGAGGACTCTCACACACACCCCCCCATCTCTTTCCAGACATCAGAACCAAGCTGCGCCTCCAATGTTTTTCTCAGATCTTGGAGTGCTGCCAAATCTTATAAGTGGAGCAGAGAGGGGAGCGGTGGAGGAAGAGATGGAGCAGAATGCAGAGGAGGGCGAGGAGGCGTCGAGCAGAAAAGATGAAAGGAGAGAGGATGAAAAATGAAGGAGGGAACATGCTTAGATGAGGACAAAGCTCGGGACGGGTCCAAGAGCCATCGAGACCGCTCCGGTGTTCTAGCCGAGTCCAGCACAATCCTGCTTTTCTGCTGAGACACTACTCCTGGCTTTGGCTCCGGATCAGCTGATAAGATGGCGTGCTGCGACTTTGCCAAATGAAAAAGGCAGCAGATGAGTCAGGACGGCATCTCCTGCTATTTAGAAAGTGCTACTTATAATAGTAGAATCTAAATTGTGGCCAACCAAGGCTTTTAATTGACATAATTAGTCTTTGTCAGCCGTATCTCTGGATGAAATCTTCCCTCCAGACGTTTATTTTGGGCCTCTGCATACCAGCCGCCGTGCTGAGATTCTTGCTGTCCGCCTCCGACATGTTTAAGTTAGATGTAGGTGTCAGTATGAGCCGGGCTATAAGTAAACATGGCAGCAGGAAGAGCAGCTTTGATTCCCAGCATGCCGCACGGCTCCAAACTGCTTCATCAACACAGAGATCCTAAAAATAAAAGAATAAAACAGCCTGGCCATCTTCACGTTATTATGCAAACATTGTATATCAGGACTGGACTGAGTGGGACCACAAGTGGGAAGAACCTGCTGGCTACAAAAAGCCAAAATCTCAGAAATAAATAGCTGTTTCTCAGTCATAAATACCCATTCATACTCCGATACCTTTTTTAACCCTTTAATGTCGCCGGCCACACACGCTCTTTTGTATATTGTAAAACTTTGACCGTTAACGCGATCAATCAGCTGATTCTGACACAGCTATGCTCCGAAATGCAACACATTATAGACGTAAAGTGTTGCGTAACGGTGCAACCCTTGTGCTATCCTAGGCACTTTAACATTGGGAGTTGGGTCATCTAGACCCACTAGACAGTGCGCTGAACCTTTTTTCTTCAATGGTTTGTGATCTTCACTGGTGTCCATGGATTACATGAAATCTCTCCACCTTTATCCACCTTTGTCATGGTAGGGAGAACACGTCAATTTAGGGGGGGGTCATCTAAGATAGCACAAGGGTTAATTGCGTAAACGGTTGAAGAGTTGCGGTCGTCGAATGAAAGTCAATGCTGGAGCTGAAGCTCCGGTGTCAAAGGAGCAAATGTGCTCTTGCTTATGTTGAGTTTTTCTTCATAATATTTTATTCTGTAATGCAAGTCATTCAAAGTGCCTTAATAAAAGTGGGTGGACATTTGATTGACAGATTCTCTCGAGCCTGCCTTTAAGTGGTGTGGACCCTCCAACAACTCCTGATTGGTAAGAGTGGTTGCCGTAGAAACATTGACTCAGACCGATTCTGACCAATCACTGCTTTCTGACGTTGTCCGGCTCCAACATGGCAGCTTCCATATTGTGGAAAAATGGCGACCGAATTGACTTCCTTTGTTTGGATCTTCGGTTAATGTCTCACTCGCTCCAGTTTACAAATACGGTTTATGGTTTTGTGAACTGTCTGTAGCAGGCTGGTTTCTGCATCCCTGACAGGTTTGTCTGATCAGCTGAGAGTCTGGATTGCAGAAGACGCCGCGTCGGAAGAGGACCATCTGCCTTCACGGCTGCAGAGCGACGGCGAGCATGACGATGCAGAAAGACCAGCGCCTCCCGCTCAGACACAGCGGCGGCGGTGACGGCAGAAGCGTCTCAGCATCCTGAAGAGAGGACGAGCTCGCGGGCTGATGAATGACAGAGTACTCTGGCGTGTGTCAGCAGGTCTGTGATGATGTATTATGGGATGCTGCCCCTTTCTCCTGCTTTCTCTACTCGAGGGACACATTTGTAATTATTCAACTGCGCCGTTAAACTTTAGCTGTTGTCCAAGGCAACACAAAAAGTACCTTTTTGTTGTGTGTTAATCCAGGATTCCTGCAGGATTGGCGCTGCAATATGCAGCATCTTTCATCTCGCTGAAGGAATGCAGTTGTCAGTATTTAAAAAAACAACACTCAGATATCCTGACACCTTTGTTTTTTCATCTTTACGTCACATTTGCGCCCACACACAAAGCACACATCCACAAACTCACTGTAGTTTCTTCTCTGTGTTGCATAACTGGGTGGGAGCCGTTTCCTCTGAGAGCTAATGTTCCTGTCAATCAAGGCTTCCACTGCACCATCTCCGCAGAGGCAGAGGAAAGCTTTCACCGCCTTTGTTCAGGCTGCCATTTTGAAAGGCTCCGTCTCCGCTTCCTACGCCTCTGAGCTGTTGACGTTGGAGCGTTGGGGTTCAGGAGGCGGGGAGGTCAGCCTCCACAGGGAGAACAAGCAGGACTGTGTTTGACAGGTGTGTGCTATTCGTGGAGCCGGTGACTCCAACATGTTACACAACTGCACGGTTTATTTAGACTGAGGCTGCAGAGGATCTGATAACCTGCATGTCTCGACAGGTGTCTGCAGGAATAATGGGACAGTAAATAAGGGAAAAGAAGGATTTTATAGCTCAAGGCTGAGAAAAGGGAACTTGGAACGCTGCAGGATTGCAAATCTGCGGTACTTTCTCAAACCGGGACCCAGGCAGAGCACAGTTGTATTTAGCCATCAGAACATAAAGTATGCTAATGACAGGCTGTGCTTGATATACTGTATACATGTCTGCTGCTCTGTAATGATATAATCACAGAGCAAGAGCAGCAGCTGCTCCCCTCCCCTTGTCCTCCTCTTTGGCTGGAATGTGCAGGACGAGAAAAATGATCCAATGTCATCCGGCGTGATGGAAGCTTCTCCGCTGAGCCAGGGGGACGTGTCTGAGGGAAGGGAGGGAGCGGATATTTCTGGTTTGACTGAGCTCGGGCACCGAGCCAAGCATGCCGACAGAAAGGAAGGGAGGCGGCGGCGTCGGCGGGGGAGGAGGGGGGGGGGCTTGGTTGAGAAAGAAAGCAGAGAGATAGAAAACCTTTTGGGCTGGCGCTCTTTCAGCTTCACAAGCACGCAGCTGCTTCTGGAAAATTCGGCACCCTGCCCTACTTAACCACCTTGCATGGCATGAATGACAAGAGTGGCCTAGCCTTGAACAGCGGGCCTAACGGTACAATTTCCCTAGCCTTGCACATGGTGGAAAAATCAACAATGAAGGGGGCACAATGTGGAACCGAAATCCTGGGTTTAGAGAGGCTTTGTCTGGACAAGGACGCGCTCGACCCGGACTTTAGAAAAGGCCATGTTCCAAAATGCCAGCTGATAAGCTTTGATGGGGTGACTCGGTCACCAACCGGTCACTAATTTGGGAGCAGAAGCCGACAGATTTCTCTCGGCTCATGTTGTAGGAAAAGATTGGAAGATCTGAGGCGACATGCGCCGCCACGACCAGTCATCGCTTGCCTTGGATCTACCAGCGAATGGTGTGTGAGAGCAGATGAGATAATGCTAACCCTTATCCTTTCAACCCTCTCCGGTGTTGACATTACCCCGCCCAACCCCTGTGAGCACACAGGGCCACGGCTCCGGCTGTCTGATAAAGAGGTGAATCAGCTGCTTACATGTCCCGCTCTCCTCCTCCTCCTCCTCCTCTGCCAGGCAATAAACCCCCGAACGCCCCCGTCATGCTCGTCCACAAGGCCTTATGTGTACATTCAGCACATGCTGGACTGTATAAATAGAAGCAACTGCGTGGCTCGCTGCTGACACCTGACATTTTCATGCCCCAGCATGCCCCTGATACGCTTGGCGCGCATTCTTTTCCTGGGTTTATCCATCTGTTGACACAGGGCCCAACACCCCAAGTCACTACTATGTTCTAGTAAAATTACACCAGCCTCCTTCTATTCATCGGAACATGCAAGCACTGCATGGCACAGGCTTTAGGCCCCCCTCCTCCAGGCTTAGTTCCTTCACCAGACCATCCATCCGAATCATTCGTCTTCATATTGATGTTTGAGGGAAAAAAAGAAAGAAAAAAAATACCAGAATGAGATGGGAATTGCGAGGAGCTGAAAGGTGCGCGGCAGAATGCAAGGCCGCATGCAGGCGGGGTGCTTCCTGGCCGCCTGCCAGCCTCCAGCAGCAGAAGCAGCAGCAACAGCTCTGCAGCATGTCAATACGCCCGTTGCCAGGGAAACAGGGGGAGTGCGCATAGCAACACGGTCCATAGAAAAGCTCATCGCCACGCTCTCCCCATTTCCTATCTAAAACGTTCAGAGCATCAGTGCAGAAAATGAGGTTCCTGATGTGAAGTAGAACCACAAGAACGGCAACAGGTCGGATTGCTCAAAAGTTTTTTGTCTTCTTTTTTTCCCTCTGATACAAAAAACAAACACACAAAACAGATTCATTACATATTGAACTACTCAGTGACACATTTAAATGTGATTTTTATGATTTGGTCCTCAGGGTGACTCAGGCTCCGTTGCAAAGTCCCGACTTGTGACACGGTTCCTGCTTTTCTGTGTCACTGCGGCCTATCGGCTCCTCTCGAGCTGTGACCTTGATCAAAGCTGCTTCTCTGTCTCTTTGCAGATATCACCGCTCTCTTTCCATTAAGTGTAAAGACATTTATCTCTGTGCGGTGGAACAGATAGCAGCGTTCTTTGATCAAATCTTCTGCCTCGTGACGCGATTGTTTCCTCTGAGTGTCTGTCTATCCATCCACAGCTGTTTTATGATCGCAGAGGTTTTTTTGTTTGTCTTTCTCTTTGTGGATGAAGGACGGTTAGAGGACGACTCTGTCTGTCAGCCACACCTAGTTGGCTCTCTTATCCATGTCTGTCTGTGCTGGTATCACTGAGGGGGGGGGGTTTGGGGAGCCAGCAATAGCTCCTCTGTGTTTTTCAGCGCCGTATCTGCGCTTGCGAGCGGCCTAACAGCTGCTGCTGCAGTGTCTGAGCTTGCTCGGGGATGCAGATGAAAGTGCTGATGCGTCCTGTTATTTTGGGCTGTGCTGTCCCCTCGGGGCCAAGGCAATTTTTTTTTTTTTTTTTTTTGGGTGGAAGGATTGTTGGAGGAGGGTGTGGGTAGGCTGTGAACCCAGAGGGGGATTTTAGCAGAGCACATCCCAGAATGCAAAGCAAGCCCTCATTGCCACATGGCGTTGTGGGAATCCTTTAACCCCCAGTAATCTGAATTCTCCAGTGAGTTTGCAATTCATATCAGCTGTTTACAATGGCACAGGAATGATGCCGACCCCCCCCCCCCCCCCCTTTTTCCATTCAAAAGTTAACGTATAGGTTTTTAAAAAGTTTAAGCTAAAAACACATTTTTTCAAAATGTAAAATGAATTTTAATAGTTTAGCCAAGCTGTTCGTTTATGTATTTAAATTGTTTTGTTTCTATTTCTATCTCTACACATTTGAGTTTTGTTATAAAATCTCAATTATATGGATTTTACACATAAAAAAGACTGCATTTGGTGCTCAAAATTAAAAATTTCGGACAGTTTCAGGGAAACTGAAGAACCTTGCTGTCATATAATGAACAATATTTGTAAAAACAAAACAAAAAAACTTGCTAAAAATATAAATATCCAGCATTTTTTTTAATTAGAAATGAATAAAGTAAATTGAAAAGTAGAAAAGGAGAAGTTCAAAAAGGCTCCAAACTACTATCTGGGTTAAACAGTCAACAGAGAAGATATTCAGCTCGGTGAGTTTTTAATAATATTCAAGCGAGAAGATATTTTATTATTCCTCAAAAGGAAATGATTAAACTAAATATTATGATATATTTCAGCAAGTACTCAATCATAAATGATAATTGTGTCTAAAATACATAAATAAAGCTTAACCGCCTAACCTTGTTGGTATAAATAAAGTATTTGAGTCATATAGAACGGCTGAAAAGGGTTGCAATCAGTTCAAGGTTAATATTGTTGTAATGAGTAAACTCCAATGTTTATAATACTGTCAAATAAAAATGCTTGAGATGACAGTTTACTTCAAACCTGCAGTTAAAACTGTAAATATTGTACATTCTGTTGTTCCTTTTTGATAAAAAAATAGGTAAATTCGTACAGTTGTGTTGATGAATGAGTTGTTTTCTTGTTTTCCTCATCAAGCTGCAGGTTTTGAACAAAGCCGACTCACACACTCGCTCCTGTAAATCAAACTCATCCTTAAAATGTTTCTCATCTTCACCTCCGAGCATTTGTCGACACTTTTCCGAGGAACCGAAGGCCGAGCTGTTCACATGTTCTGCTTTAAGCTGAATTTACGGCGACGTGTTTGAACTTGCACTCGCTCCACGTGCATCACTGCGACTCTGGCAGAGGCGGTGCTGCACGTCAGCAGCAACACACAGTAATGAGGCCGGCCGCGCCACCATTTACCCTCCTTTACGGCTGGTGATGTGGATCTTTGCACGGACGTATAACGCTCACATTTCCATTCGGATCACACTCTGCTGTGATATCGGGTCTCGTTTGGCGTGGAAAGATGCCATTTACTTAATAACTCTCACCCTCACACCTATAAAAACGACTTCATTTATTTAGTTTCCGTTTACTAAAACCTGCCAGGGATTCCCAGAATCCTTTGGTTCTGCACTTAATCAAAGGAGACTCGTTTGTGCACAATATGACACACTGTTAATTAAGAGAGATACTCTCCGACTGTTGCATAAATCATTTTCTTTCAGGTTTTATGCTTGGTCAAACATTGCAATTTGCATCTTGTTGTAATAATATCACCAGAAGAATAACGAGGAGATCGTTAAAGGCTGTCGCATCATCACCAGAGGATTTGTCAAAACTTTTGCTGATTCATCCAGAAATAATATATGCAGTCAATAATAATGTGAGTATTAATGAGATAAACACTTCCATGATAGTAGCTCACAGTTTGTTTGTTTGGAGGAGTTGGCAGAAACAGGCAAACGGTTAGTCCCCCGATTCTTCTTCCTGAACCTTACCATGACTTCCTCCCCGTATGGGGGTCGACCCACGCAGGTACTTTTTGGTTGTCCGTGTCCGTGGAGGGTCGTAGAGCAGTGGCTGCATCTTAAGGGGGTGTGTCTTGAAGTTCCCTTTAAGCTGCTGCCTCAAGGGAAGTCATGAAAATGGAACGTACCATTATCGTGCGTGCGGTGAGTGTGTCATGTAGTGAATAAGGGAAGTCACAGGCACATATGACGTACGAGTGATGCTGTTGTACGGCCTCTTTACGCTACACTCTGGTTGTTAGTAAGGTGAAAGTATTGGCTCCGTAACCCTTGTGCAAACATAAATAAATAAATAGCAATCCGACTGTTGCCGAACCACACCAGTGTTCTCTTGCACATGACCCGCTGTAGGTACCATAACCGTTCGGCCTGGAACTTCCGTTCGGGGTCCTGGGACTGATGCTGACGTCACATCATGTGATTGGCTGTCCGTTGGTCCGAAGACGTGTCAGATCGTGATTGGTCTGGACAAATTACGATACTCCCATAGAAGAAGATATTATGAAGTCTGTTGCAAACAAATGTGCCTTTATTATTGTCATGATTATTATTAAATGCATGTTCGCTTATAGTTTTTTTAATCCATGCGCCCAGTGCTTTATTATTGGCAGAACGTTTCCAGAAGAACAACATTTAGCCGTGCTGACAACATTTTCAGCCACGGCTGAACTTATACTGGAATAACAAGTGGATTGTTGATAAATCTCTTTATAAAAATTATGAAACATATTGTCAGACACAATTTATGAGGGAAATAACTTTAGGCTACAAAAGGGAACGTGAAATGCAGATCTCAACGCTACGTAGTATGTCCGTAGTGTGACGTTACCTTCAGTCGAAAGGACCCCGAACGGAAGTTCCAGGCCGAACGGTTATGGTACCTACAGCGGCACCTTAAAGTGTGGATGCCATGCTTTGAACAACTTTGTCAAATAAAAAAGCCCTTTAAACGCTGATTCTATTGATACCAATAGTTCGCGTCGAAAAAAATCCGAAGCATATGAATAATAGACATCTTTCGAAGGAATCAGAGATTTGGATCTGCCGCTAGAGCGCAGGCTGGAAGTGAACCCGATATGACCTGTGACGTCATGAAAGGCGTTGATTTTCGCAGTTCCGCTTCGGACAGCATGTAAACAAAACCGGTAGTCTTCGTTTCTCTCGTGTTTAAATCTGTTAATCATCAACATGCCAAGTCGTTGTGTGGCAGCTGGATGTAGCAATACATCTACTGAAAGTGTATCTGTGTATAAAATTCCCAAACAAGAAACGCTGCTGAAAAGGGGAAAGTTCAAGAAGGTGGACGGCGAAGGATTTTTCCCTCCAGATCTGCAGGAGAGAAGTCTGCGTTTTCGAAGGGACAAAAACCGGGACACAAACGAAGAATTTTGAACGGAGAGTTGGGAGGAGGATCTTGGCTTCTGAGTCGAGGAAAGGCGGGTGAGCTGGAAGCGAGCGAGCCGTTTTCTGGGTCGGAGAGGACGGCGCTGGAGTCGGGAGCGGAGGCTGCTAAGCTAGTGTGCATCACGATGGATCACATTGAGGCGAAGTAGTCGTGTTTTCTGTTGTCCTTGGATCCAACTGGAGTATTTCAACGCACTCAATGTTTTGCAAGAGAAGCAACAGGCCTGCAACGTTTTTTTTCTTTTGCTTTTGAGGTGCCGGTACCGTGAGTAAACTGAACTGTGTGTGTGTGAGCGCGCGCGCGCGCACGAGAAAAGGTTTCAAACGGGTTCAAACGGGTAAAACTGTTAATGTTCCACAGTTGTTAATGGTATACAGTGACTTTGTTAACTAAAGAGTAGTACCATCTGGGAAACTTTTATTTTGTGACATTTATTTTGTAAATTGGGTTGAAAACCAGTGTTTACCTTTGTTTAGATTAGGCCAAAAGGGGACATTTTGAGTATATTTTAGGGTAAGTGGAGTAATTTAATTTTATACATTTTTTAGACTTACTGGAGTCTAGCCGAATCTTCATGCTGGCTATCGTCATGATCGGCATGATCACTAGACCTACTACTTTCTGCTATATCCTCCTCACTTTCGCAAAAGGGTTCGAATCGATACGGTTGCAAAAGTGACTCATCATCATGATAATCTCCGCAACTTTCCTCTTCATCTTTCTGTTCATCTGATGATAAATCGCTAATAGAGACGGTAGCATCACTCTGTGCTTCGCTATCGGTGCTAGCCATGTTGTCTGCCTTGTCTTCCTTTCGTTACGTCACAAACAGGGCGGCGCGAATTCGGCGGAATGCGTGAAGCCGGCGGCCGTCCTCGTTGTTTATATTGCGTTTTTCGCTATTTATTCTTTTTCGAAAAATATTAAAAACAATCGCAACATGAAATAGAAACTATTTACTATATTTTGGCTTATTAAAATAGGCCATGTCACCCACACTTTAAGTTTCAGGAGGATTGTCTTCTCTGGTCCTCAGGGTTTCAGTCCGCCAAAGTTAACTTTGACTTTAGCGGGGAACAGAAGCTAGAAGAACGGCTAAAAAATGTCAGAGTAGAAACCCAAATATTGACTAACGAAAGAGTAAAAAAAAACATACAAATAAAAAAAATTAAGTTCTACAGAATGTTTTGAAGTTTGGTCTGAAAAAAGTTTTAGTTTAAAGAACAAAATCTCAATGCTGCTATTTGTACATCTACAACAAAACTTAAGAACTTCTCTGAAATTGTTTCAGCCAAAATAAAGGCTTCTATTGATGCATGAAATGACGATTTATCGTATTTCGGGCAGATACTCGCTGCAGTGTTTTTCAGGTAAATACCCTAGGGCGGTTCAGTTAATTAACTCACCTGCTCAGCGTCCTATTTAAGCCAGGTGCGCAGTTGTTCATTCTTTCTTACCTTCAGCGCTCATTCTTCGCCCCACCCTCCTCCCCGGCTTCCACCTGTGGGCTCCGTAAAGGGGGGTTTTGTTACCCGAAAGTTTTATGGAAATTTTATGGAAGTTTTATGGAATTGAACGGAGCCTTATGCCAAACGAAAATATGTGAATGCCAACTTAAAGAATGTGGGAAAAATGTCAAATAAATATTTCTTACTGCAAGAGTTGTCTGACTGAAATAAAGGTATTAGACAAATTTAACGTATTTGAGTAGATATACCAGATCTTGACAACAAATTCTCTAACATAATAGTAGATAATATTATGCAATAAGACTGGTCATGAGGGAAATCCAGTATCTTCACCCAAATAAATGCTAGAATGTAAATTCATCTTGTGTCGACCAAAAAGACCAAAGTGAAAGCTCGTTTATTTGACCTAATTTAAGAAAATCCCTGCAATTCCTTGTTTTTTCTGGTAAACTTCTAGTATAGTGAAGATTAAAACACAGAAAGGGATAAGTGTGAGAAACTACAAGTACACAGATGATAAAATGACAAAAATAAACCATTTAAACATTTTTTGCACATGAATTTCCTAACGTTTTTGTGATATCTCTAAATGACGAGGTCAGTTTATTGCCGGGATCATGCAGAACGTCGTTTTCTGTCACTATTAGGACTTGTTCGGCTGGGACCCGACTCCAGCTCGGTTCTGGAGATCCGTCCTGCATGACTGTGAGAGGACAAAGAGCCATCAGATGTCTTTGTTGGCTTTGCAGCTCATGTGATCCGTGCTGAACGCCGAAGGTCCGCTGACAGCCTCCCCGCCCCCAGCAGACCACAGAGGGAGTCTGTTACCATTTCGTACAAAGCTCAGTCTAATCTGTTCCTTTTTACTCTCAGGACAAGTCTTTGAAAACAAAAAAATGGGCCTGTATTTTGAATGCAGTTCCTGTATTTGCTGTAAAGTGTCGTTGAGGGTTTTCTCATTTGGGACATTTAATGCATATTGCAGGGATGAAAATTGGTCGTACATTTATATATGTAGAAAAAGTGATTAAAGTTGTGGTCTTTACATGAAATTTCCACAGATGTATCACAAATGAACCACGTTAAAACCACAGACGTATAAATGTAAACGTAATAAACCACACAAAGAACACATGAATCTTTGCAGAACATGAACCCTGCATGTTTATTGCGCTGTTTGTATGCAATTCATTAGCGATTCGTCGTGAATAATGAAAAATGATATGTCCGCCGTATACAATACAGAAAAGTTATACGGTGGTGGTACGTGCGTGAAAAGTCCATTGAACATTCAATTCAATTCAATTTTATTTGTATAGCCCAAAATCACAACAACAGTCGTCTCGATGGGCTTCGAAGTAAAACATGAACTTAAAAGGATCACGAATACTAAGAGTTCAATAGGAAAATACTAAAATGAACTAACAAACTGACTATGCTATACTGGCATCCCTGCCCTTAGACCCCCCTTCGCGGTAAGGAAAAACTCCCAAAAAAAACAGATTCCGGAAAAAACGAAGAAACATGTGGAACGGTCATGGAAAGCCACAAATTTGCATACGCATCTTGCAAAAATCACCCACAATTGCTTAAGATTTACGTACGTCTTAATTGTGTGTAGACTATGTACTTTTTTTTTTCAAACAAACTTTATTGAACACAACGATCCAATACAAAACAGTGAAATACAATACAGTAATAGGAAAAGAACAAACTGGGGGGTTATTATTACATTTTATTATTACATTGTTTTAAGACATTAAAACGGACGCACAGATCAAGTGTTTTACTCGCTTTCTTGTTGTCCGAATGCTTTATTGTGTTCATGTGTTGTTTGACCTTTGAAGATTGAGAAATGAGGGGTATGTTTTGAAAATTTGGATATATGAATGTGCCATTTGCATAAAAATAAAATTAGATTAATTATATTTAATTGTTCTTTTTTATGGGATGGACCATGGGTGAGGCCAAACAGCACATGTTCTAAGCACAAACGGAAGTCTGAGTTTATGTGAGCGGAAATGAAAATACAAACTTTAGACCAGAGTTTATTTGAAGAAGGACATGGCCAAAATTAATGTACAGCATCTTCAGGATGTTCTGGGGGGAAAAAAGAGCGGGTTACATCAATGTCTCTTTTGAATCTTTGCCGGTATAATCTGGATGGGTAGAATTTATGGATACATGTAACCCTTGTGCTATCCTAGTTACTTTAACATTGGGAGTTGGGTCATCTAGACCCACTAGTCAGTGCTCTGAACCTTTTTTCTTCAATGATTTGTGATCTTCACTGGTGTCCATGGATTACATGAAATCTTTCCACCTTTATCCACCTTTGTCATGGTAGGGAGGGAGAACATGTCAATGCAAGGATCAGGTCATCTGGACCCCATAAGATAGCACAAGGGTTAAACCACTGATCTGGCTTCATTCTTACAAACAGACATGGTTGTTTCTATAACAGCAGAGAAGTAGATTACAGTCACAGTAGCTCTGTGATGCAATCAGGACATTATTGTCTGAGGAGAACAGAAGCAAACTGATAATTGGTGCAAAAACCCAACAACATTTTGACAGTCGGTCCTGTAACCACTGCAGGCTTTACCCATGAACACCAACTGCACCATTGACTGTGGAAGTGATGTAATACTGCTGATAGATGTGTCAGGCCTTTGCCTTAGGCTGCTCCTGATGCTCGACTCCCTAAAGACCAGGCGGGCTAAACGGGTCAAAGCAGCCCCCATCAATACATGACCCAGCAAAGCTCCAGATCACCTCAAACACTGTGATTAATTGTAGTCGTGTGCAGCATTTATCCAAACAACAAAACTGCGCTGCTGGATGTCAATGACAGCAGAGGACGTTAATTTGTCTGTCGCGTACCGTTATCTCCTCACTAAGCTGCACTCAGTCTTTACCTGAGATTTAAAATTCAAATGCCGTGTGATCAAAGCAGGATTAGTGCGCTAAGCTCGTCATAATGAAGGAAGAGGAAAATTTGTATCTTTACCTCCCTCTGCAGAGCTTGTTAACGTGATTTCAACAAGGAAGAAAAACGCTTTTCTTTATTTTAGTTGACCTTGTTACCATGCTAGTCAGCTCACATTTGGATCACAGTTGTAGTTTGAGCCGGTAAAGGACGGATTTAGCATGGCATAAATGGTGTGAAAAAGCAGCGTTTTAACTTGAAGGTTTAGCTATTTTAGGCAGAAATGAGAAAAGTTTAGTGAATTTAATCGTTTTCTCATGAGTAGTGATGGGTTTTTCCAAACATTTTCTGCACCGTTGCATCTCAGAGATCTAGAATATCATAAAAAAGTTCAATATATTTGTTGAAAAGTAAAACTTGAAAACAAATGCAGTCACTACACATAGAATTAAATATTTTGTACCTTTTTTTCTTTCTAATTTTGATGATTGTTGTCCATAGATGATATAAAACCCCAAATTAAGTGTCTTGAAAAATGTGATTATTGTAAAAAATTCAACGCCGGAAAGTCTGGGTTGAATTTCAGTCGTTATCACGAGGAAGACTGCTGATTGGCGGATTTTCAGAAGATGGTCATCTTAAGGATGACGGGCCAACGCTAAACAAGCTGGTGGTTCACAGAGATCTGCTTTCAACAGAACATTGAGAGGAAGGAAAACGTTTGACTGGAAAAGATGCAGCAGGACCATCTACAGCCTTCAGAAGATAAAGAACCATAGCTCTAGATATGGACCACAAATGTTCTGTTCAAGCCACTCGTGAACCAGAGACGTCTAACATGAGCTGAAGAGAAATATTCCTACTCCTGAATCGTCCAGAGTTCTGTTTTTCAATCAGAGCCAACCAGTGCAAAGTTAGATGACTACAACACAAAACCAGTTACAATATGGTCCTTGCACTCTATGAGTGCTGCGGGCCATAATAAAACACACACTCATTCATTTATTTAACTCTGTAAACATGGAGCTCTGGAAACAGGTTGTGTCAGAAAAACAGCTGATTGTCGTCTTACTGTCGCCCTCCAATCCCGCGCTGGGTACATCTCCACATCTCCACAGCTGAGTCAGCGGAAAGATAAGACGGCTCTGGAATGTCACGTACCAAAGTAGACAACAATGTTATCTGATGGAAAAATGAGTTTGACCTGCTTGGTGGATGTAAACAAAAGAAATGTGTAACTAAGCAGATTCCCGCCATCATTTAACCTGATGAAAGCCCGATTTTAAATCCGTCACATGCAGTAAAACATCTGTGGTTCGCCTGATTACATAACGACTGTGTTTCATGAGGTGTTTACAGAAGGAATGCAGCGCTGAGTCAGCATGCATTGGTAAAGTGGCAGAGGTTAAATTACGTAAGGAGACGATTGGTAAGTTTCTGATCCCTGCATGTTCAGAATAGGTGACTTGAGTGAGGTTTCAGTGTGTGGGAAACCCAAAGATGACAATGTTGGCCCAGATTTGAGAACCTTTTGCTCCTTTGGTCACCAGGAAATTCAACCTGTCGTGCTCTGGAATGAGCAGGTAGAGAGCAGCCAGTTTCCATAGCAACGGTCTTTTATCATATGACCATAGACGGGTTGCATTGCATAAAAACTCAATTTTTAAAACATTTTTTTTTAAATACAAATACAAGCTCAGCTGCTGATGCACAAAGTCAATTATTAGGACTGCAGCTCAATTTCCCACTGGACTTGAACACATCTCTATCTGCATCCTGGCTGTTTAGAGATTTACAGCTATATATGTGCATCTGATTCATAGACGTCTGTTGCACATCAACATTTAGATATCTAGCAGAGGAAATTTCCCACAGCCACTCGCACTAAAGTCCCATCATGCCTTGCACATTGTAAACAAATCACCATTTTCTCAAGGAGGCTCAGAGTTATTTAAATTGGGTAATTAAATAACATAAGGAATAGTTCAGAAGGTGCATTAATGGTGTGCTCTAGAGGCTGTCGTTTCATTTATGATGGTGCAAACGAAGACAGTATTCGCAAAGACGCAAACAACAAGAAGCGCAATGTGTAACCCTTGTTCTATCCTAGGCACTTTAACATTGGGAGTGGGGTCATCTAGACCCACAAGACAGTGCTCTGAACCTTTTTTCTTCAATGATTTGTGATCTTCACTGGTGTCCATGGATTACATGAAATCTTTCCACCTTTATCCACCTTTGTCAGGGTAGGGAGAACACGTTAATTTAAAGGGGGGGGGGGTCATCTAAGATACTACAAGGTTGCTAAATTTTTTTTTTTGCTGTTGGCATTGTTATTTTAGCAGATTTTTGTTTAAAATGTCCCAAGTTGAGTTTTAAATTGTAAAATAGTTGAAAAATTGAGATGTGCTGTTCTGATTCTTCTGAATAAATATCCTGTTCATAAGTTCATAAAGTTGCATATCTTTGTTGGATACTTATTTTTTACGAGACCCACTCTGAAGAAAATTGTGTTTTTGCTGTTTGTAACATCTTCTTGTGGCATTTTACTGATCATGAAGGACATATATGAAGAAACTTAAGCTCAAAATTGCATTTCGGAGGATTTCTTTATTCAGAGGAGGAGCAGACCAAAAAATGCTGTTTGAGAAAATACTCTGGGCGGGGCCACAAGCTTCCTGTTCTGCCCGATTCTGATGCATCCACTTGCAGACAAATAATTTTACAAATGTTTTGCAGGGCTGAAATAGTTTTAGTGCAGTTATGAAGCTTCACCTGCAGTTTAGACACAAAAATCCAGTGAGATGCAGAGTTTTTTTTGTTTTTTTATCTCTGACTTTCTGTTAAACTGCTGTTTGCTTTTTTTTACCGTAAATTATAGCAACAGATTTCCCCCTATTGAGATGCAAAGGGTTCACCGCTGTGTTGTTGCTTTTAATGAAATCCAATTATCAGCTTTTGTGGAATCACCTCACACAGAAAACAGAGTCTGCTTTATTGAAGCATAAATATCCCAGCTTTCCACACACGCATCGCTTTTAGACATAAAAACAGCCCCCCACTTTAAGCTTCCTGTGATCCCGGCTGCAGCGCTCCAATGCAGGACAGGTGGAAAGCTTTTGTTTTGCTGCTGCTGCTGCCGCGGGCCTCAGCAGCACAGACAGCCTGAACATGACAAAATAATGTTGAATCAGCGCATAAGAAACAGCAGAGAGCCACAAAGGAGGGGAGCGGGGGTTGGTTAAAAGATCAGGAGGATGAAGGGGAATCAGGTTTAACTGAAGGCATCATTATTCAGAGATGTGCTTTGATTTCTGAAGCACCAGCATTCTGCAGAAACATGCGACGTGAGGAGTCCCAGTGTCTCTGCTTACAGCAGATATTGTGGCGACGGACTCTTAGACCTCTGTCAAAAGGATCTTTTCCCACTTTTTTTATAGTTTTTCTCTCACCGTTCACATCCTGCATGTGTGTGTGAGAGCTGAGCGCTCTTGGTGTCCTACTTTCCGGCTCTTTGGTGTCGTTTCTGGACAGCAGTGACAGATTGAGATGGGCTGTGGGTATTCGGAGGCCGGCCAAAGACAGGAAAGCCTCAGGGATCTTATGACAGGTAGACAGAGGAGAGGAGGAACTGTGTAACTGCTATGAAAAAGTGCTCTCGTTCTTAAATTAGCCCACCAAATCAACATACCGAGGTATATATGGCTTTTTTTTTTTGTTCACATGTTGTGAACCTCAATTTCTGACACAACGAGGTCTGGATGCTGAAAATTCCATACATATATATTTTTTTGGAAAGAGTTTTGAGAGGGGTTTCAGCCTCCTCCTCCTCCTCTTTTCGTATCTACGGAGGCAGACGTACTAGAAGGCAGAAGCTGAGTGATGCTCCATGACAGCAGTAGTTCAAAGAGAGCATGTGCACACAGAGAAGGGTCTAATTTTAACTCAGGAAAAGGGGCTCATCGCATGACTGCAGCTCAATTATTCATCAACACCAGAAATATTTCAGCTAAAGGGCCTGACACGTTATTATTTTCCACTCCACTCTCACATGCTGTTTCATTGAGATAAAAAAAGGCGGCCTCGCCCCCTACCCTGGCGCTGAACCGTCGTGTCTGAAGCTGAGGATGACTCAGAAACGGAGCCAAAACACTCTTCAGAAACTCTGATTTGACATTTAACTGCTACCAAATTCCCACATTTCTAGCAGCTTTCGGATCACCTTTTGTTTGTGATTCATCTGCAGCCTTTTTCATTTACGCGGATTAAAGAACAACAACCTGTTTTTACAAAAACAAATTCACGCAGAATGACTTGGAGCCTCTGCAGGATGACTCAGTTTTGTTTTGAATAGACGGCGTCATCTCCAACAGATGACCAGTCATCATGTGAGGCCAAGCTGACTCCACCAAATCTGCTTGTGTAATTGAGGAAGTTACTCAAATAAATACAGTTTTGCTCTTTTCAATCAGGCTGTATTTATGCAGAGCTGCTCCTGTGTTTACTTTGGAGTCACTCCGTTCTGCTCAGCACCTTAAAGCAGCATATCCTAAATCAACAAAAACTCAACCCGTGAGCGCCGTTGTATGGCCCGTTGGCGCCACCCGCCCCCACCATTCCTGCCCACTTTTGACCCGCCCTCCATGGTTGAGCGGCGGCCACACGCCCCTCACCTTCTGCCCCTGCCATCCTGGTCAGAGCTCCTCGTGACAGATTCAGGAAAGAAAAAAAAACAACCTTTTTTTTTTTAATAGTGGCTTTTTTGTTGGCTTTATCTCCATAGTAACCAAATTTTTTTTTGGTCACCTGAGGAACAGGTGGATGTAATTTTTAGAAGAATTGGCAGAAATAAATGTTGTGATTTCCTTGACAACAGAGATTTTTTGTTAACCACATCCACATTCCTGGCATGTTTACATCCCATGTCATATCATTTTGTAAAGCTTGAGCCACCTCTTCATACATTAAATTTTAACAATATTTTGGTTAAAGAAATGTGCAAGAAACAGGGGGATGTCATTAAAAATCTACAACTTCTAACTCCAACAATTTTTACCAGGTAGGTTCCCAAAGATGCTCGGGGAGTTAGGAGGCAATAGATCAAAATTCCTGTAGAAGGTACTGAAGGGGATTTTTCTTTTTAAAGATGACCTCCTCCTGAGGTCAAAGGTCAACAAAACTCTGTTTACTTAACCTGTTGGCGTGTGTGATAAATCTTGTGAAGATCGCTTAAACAAAAGTTTTCTTTTTTCCATTTTGTGCAAAAATGTGAAAATCCCCAAATTTTACACGTTGCTACAATATGGCCACCAAGCAGTAGCTTCTGTGGCCATCCCATAATAATTTCAAAACGTGTCCCCGACACCTGTTTTGGTTTTGTTAGTGGATTTTGAAATATTTTGTGGGCCCAATAAGAGATTTTGCCCCGTTCATTTTCTTGATGGTTTATCCCGCTGTGATGTCATCATTTATTTATTTATTCATTTATTTGTTGTTTTTTTGGGAGGGGGGGTGTTCACTATGCCTAAAATGCATTTTCACAGGGTACTATGTGTGTGCACATTTTACGTGTGTGGCGGGGGTCATGTTTTTGCTCAAAGTCACAGAAAGAAAGGAAGAAAAGCAAAAACAACCTGGTCCTTCAGTCCAGGACGAGTGCAGGACAGAATAATCATTGTCTGTCCCCATGCGTTTTGTGTTTACAGACCCGTGTAATCGGAGCAGATCTGCACCAAAGTGCTGCGTGACCGAGATCTGATTGACCTAAAAGCACCTTGTTGACCTTGGCAGCAAACCACAGGCGGTCCGGAGCCTGAGGGATGCTGGGAGGCAGCGGCCTGGACCTGTTTGAACGTCTGTCATACGTTTCTGGCTCTGGGTGGCCTTAGGTAAGCGGAGCAATCTCAAGCAATCTGGGGGGAGGATTTGCGCCTGCTGTGATAATGACAGCGCTTTAAGACCCACCCAGACAGGCTGACAAATTGATGCTGGGCTCGTGTTTTTCTGTGGCATGGAAAACAGATAAACGCTGGGATGCGCTTGTCAGACGGACAGTGTCAGTGTGACGATTTAAAGTGTTAGTGGAAAAGCAAACATCCAACTGTTTGAGGACTTAAAGGATTATTCAGGACTGTTCTGCAGGTTATTTTCAAGAAAAAAACAGACATCCTGGAGCTTTTATTTATGGTCAAAGTGAATCTCCCCAAGCATAAAATACTGTCCATCTCTGGCATGTTGCCTTTAAAGTGGACATCCTGGCAGGACTCGGCCTATCTGTGACGGGCAGCAGGTGCTGTGCCTCACGTAAAGAGGGAGATGATGCTGGCTGAAGACAGTGAGGTGTGGTGCTGTTTGCAGATAAGGCGATGAAGGCTAACTACAGCATCAGTCCTGAGGAAAAGGCGAACTGTGATTGGTGTGACTGTGGCGCAATGGCGGCAGAGATGGAGGCGATTTCTGAAACCAATTCTCTGGACTGTTGTCAGTTTTTGGAAACAAGATAAGAGCTGAAAGCGGATGGAGCTGTTTTCTGAAGATCTTGTTTTGTCTCGCTTTTGTCAAGGAAATGATGTTTATGGTACGGAGAAAGCAGAAAACATGAACATAAATGTTAAAGCACACGCGTTGAAACTCTTCAGCTTTAGGATAAATAACACAATGAAATCTTTTGTTGACTTAAAAAAAATATTTTCTGTTAGCAGCAAATTTTACAGTACATTGTAGTAAACATTCCTTCAAAATGTGCAGAAATGCTCAAAAAACATGAACTGAAAACTTGTTTAGCATTTGGATTATCAAAATGAGGTACTTTCAAAAATCTTTTAGGATTTTAGAAAATGTAGGTAAATTAGATAAAAATAAAATAATGTTTATTACTTTAATAGTTTACATAAATGTGACTTTCCAAGCAATAAAAATGAACTCAAATGACAAAACAAGCCTCAGTAATAAAAACGCTTTTGACTTGTCTTTGTGTGATTTTTAGCTTATTTTTTTCGTCACAGTAAGATGACTTAATTATTTAGTATCTATGAAAACTTTTACTTCACTAAAATCTCCATAATGTTTGCAGGATATTTGCTAAAACAATATTATGTTAAATATTACAGTCCGTTACGCCTATCGCTCGATATTTTCTGAGTTTTTCATACAGAACACCACACCTTATTTTATTAAAGTTATGAACTGATTAATTTATCGTGGCAAAAAGCATGAATAGTTAAAAATGTTTACGTTAACAGCCTTAAATTTTATTTATTTGACTTGACATTGTGGAAATGTTTTTGGTCTCCAACTAGGCTCTTATTTTAAAGTTTTAAAGAGATTTAGTCTCAGAAAGTAAATTTTATGCAAAATGTGCAATAATCAGATTTACAGTGTAGCTCAGGTTTAGCAAACAGGTAAAAAACTAAATGTTTAGAAGTTAAATTAAGGGATTATCTTAAAAACATGTTTACATTTAGAAATTGATGTAGGAACGAAGCGTTCTGAACTTTATGGGTGTTGACTTGTTTTCTCGCTGCAGTGAAATCACTTTATTTCACCCTGGAAGTGGATAATCTGCAGGATGGAGACGAGTGACAGACCCCAGGACGCTACAAATCCTAAAAAGTTCTTGGATGCATGGAATCAAACGAGTCTTTTCATCTCAGAGCCGCTGCTGGACGTCTGTCAGAGGGTCTGGATGAGCGCGCTGACATCCCTCTTCAACCTCCTCCACCTCCAAACGGTGGGATTCCTGACCCGTTCACTGTCGCTGAGACCACTGAGCTGCTTTTTTGTGTTGCTTCTCTCTCCAGTTTCCATCGCTGGAGATGTTCATCCAGAGTCCTATCACCAGCACGAGTTCGACTTTCCTCCATTAAATCTCCGATGACGGTTTAAAAATGCGAGAAAAGTTCTAAAAGGGGAGCGTTGCAAACTAAATGTTTGGCTGCGGGCGATGAAAGCAAGAAGCTTCTTCTTTGCTTTGGGGAAACGATCAAACCCAAAAGACAAAGCATTAATTATTCAGCCTTCCTGCACCGCTCTCCAACTCTGATCATGACTGGAAGCGGGTCTGGGGTGTCAGCTTGACTGGTTTTTAAACTCAAACATATTTGCTCCCGTATGATGTGAAAGCTGCTCGCAGGGCTTTTTGGTTTGAATGGTACAAACCATTTTGTTGCCCATAGCAATCAAAAGTACTCCACACCCCAAACCAGTGGGTGTGGCCTATTTGAGACTGGTTTGTGAATGGAAATGGAAATGAGAGCTCCTTGTTCACAGCTACATGTAAAACACGAACAAGGGGAAGGGGATCTAAAATGTGTTTATTTTTGTTCATTTATTTGTTGACAGCGTTCCACACACTGCGATGCTGTGGACCTCATGCATCCTGAAGCCCAGCAGGGCCGCAGTGATCTGCACTCCGGTTGGAGTGGCGTGGAGGCTGGAGTGGGAGTGGTCTTGGCATGTTGACTCCTTCATACCACTGTCACGCTTTGCACAAGGTGCCCCGGAGGAGTGTCACGCCCAATTCTTCTCACTTAGTGTGTCCCTGTCACACTCCGGGTTGCCATAGTCACACGGCATTCCTCTCCCTCCATCTGTCGCTGGTACTTTTGTTGCATAAGTTGTTCTGATCACCAGCTTCCAGCTTTGATCTGAACCTTGCATTGTTCGGGAAACGTCTGAGCCAGGAACCAAAAGCTACTTCCATATCCGTCAACTTTAGCTACTTGTCAAAGGGTCATGTGTTCTGTAATTAACTTCTGGGCGAGCACAAAGAGGAAGCCCGGCTATCAAAGTTTAAGCCTCAAACAAACAAGAGGCCAGCAGCCTCCTCCTCCTCCTAAAGTGTCACCGGCTGCTGCGACGGCGTTATCAATCCGTTTGTCATGTTGCGGTTCCAAACCCCCACCCAGCTCCAGACCATCCTGTCTTCCAGCAGTCGTGAAAGCACCACGTGGAGAAGCGGCACACATGGTTTCAGTTACAGCCAGATTGCACAACAGTTCCCTGCAAAGCCGACATGCGCAGCTTGTCTGAAATCCTTAACTGTCAGCAAAAATGCGAGTCTGCTGCAGATTTAATGATACCTGCCACCACATGACTGTGCAGAAAAAAAAAGAGTTGTGTGTAGTTCTTCTCTGTGCACGCTGACATCTGAGTCACAGGAAGTAGGTTAAAGGTGAAATTTAGAGTCCTGAGTGTTGATTGCTGCTTGTTATTTTCAGAGCAGAGCGTGTTTTCATAAAAAAGGTGAAGTGAAAATGAAAGTCATCTCACATAATTACCCAGCTTGTACCATGCAGTCAAGAGGAATTTCTTTTTTTTAAAGTTTTCTGCATTTGGAATAAACCATTTCACCCGTACATGGCATTCTAAATGATGATGCAAATTGTATTTAAGTGTCATAAACATCAGATTTTGAAGGCTGTGTTATTTCTGTTTCAGTAAAGACCTGAGGACCGGAGATAAATGTTCATAGGGCACAAAAACACAGGAACAAAAACAAGCACTATGTAAAGCTCTGATAAGACGAACATCATTCTTCTTCCAGTCCAGACACTGTTTGCCTTCAGCGTTCCTCTTCAATGATCCATTATTTATCAACAGAAAGGTTCAGAGCTCATAAACCTCATAACGGTTTCCTGTCTGGGCTGTTTATGGTCTCCAGTCTCCAGTTACATTTCACAGTAGGAGCATCTCCCATGAAGCTTTTAGAAAGCTGAACCGTTTTTGGTATAGGTAAAAAAACAAAAAAACAATTATTTGACGTGTCACCTTGGAGATGGCAGCTGACAGCTGTTTCATGCACAAGCTGGGCTTAATTGGCGGGGAAATTAGCCTGACCTTGACTGCGGCAGGGCGGGCGATGAGCTGCCGTTCCCCGCCACTCCAAATGACATTGTTGTAATTTTCGACAGCGGCGAGGAAACACTCTGAGCATTAATTATATGGTGGAATGTGCCTTGGTGCAACAGAGGCGCACAGTGAATACTTATGTAAGCTGTCGCTCCAGTCTCCATGGCAACCTGCAGCATTTCTAAGACGTGCCGCCTCTGATTTGCCATCCCCTCAAAATGGGCTGTTTCCATGGAAACCAGGCAGCAGCCTCTGATGATGGCTCTCACGAAAATGACACCCTGGAACGCCTCTAGATCCGTACGCGTGCATGTGGGGATGCGTGATGCGCATGCGACGGCAGCAGTGGCAGGGGGGGCAGGGGGGGTATCGTGACGCTACAGCTCAAGATGAAAACAGATAGAGAAAGCGAAAGACGTTTTAACCACATCAGTCCCTCCCAGCTGCAGCGGTTTACCTGCGACAGGCGCTCTGTGACTCTGACGCCGACTCGGCTCTGCCACATGATTCACACGCATCATGTCGACTCATGTGTCATAGAGGAGTGTTGTGCACCAGCCTCGGAGGGCAGGGTAGACGTTATCCGTGCACCGCCATCTGCTGCACTTTTCATGCCCTTTCTTCAAACAGATGCACCCCCCCTCTATTTGACTTTACATTCGTGTCACAGTCGTTTGTCGACTCGAACTATGATGCCAAATGTTGTCATCTGTTTGAGTAGAAATTAGTTTTTGTGTAGAGTTAAGAAGTAACAGAAAACTACAAATGTAAAAAAATAAAGGATTATGGGATTACATGCACACACATCTCCACATGTAACCTACATGAACGTATACATCTTTCCGACTGGTCTGCATGTCCTGGCGTGTGCACCATCCGCCTGACGGGCAGAAACTGGTGAGTCTCTCTGCCCTCTTCTTCCTCAGGGTTACCCTTGGTAGGCTGCGACAACTGGACAGAGTGACCGCTACCCCCTGGCTTTCCAAACAGGAAGTACTGGACAGCTATTACTCAGCCATTCTATTGGTCAGAATAACCATTCTTTTTTTTTTTAACATGTTCTTGACAGTCCTCTGTCCACTGACCAATCAGGTGCCTCAATAAAGGTAGGCAGAGCCTGCTGGCCCCCACGTCCAACATTCAGATCCAACAAGCTCACTCCTGATTGGCCAGAGTGGATGGCATAGATAATGAAGACTTCTGGCTCCAACATGGCACACAGAAAATACAAATGGTGATTAAGGTGACTTGATTTGGTTGGGGCTGGGAGGGATCAGTTTCCATGAGTGACGTCCGATTCTCATCTACAGTACGGAGAACGTCTCTGATGTTCTTGGAACAGTTGTTTTGCTCCATTTTGTTGAAGGAAGAATAATCCCATGTGGAGTTTGATGTGACATCTCCTCTGCCTCCCTTATCTGACTAGATTTGTGAAGACGTTCTTCACCAGACTTTCCTGCGCCATCATAAGTTGGGTAGGAGCTCCGTTCAACTTTGCTCAGCGTCCTGGCAATCTGTTCTGGGCTTTTTCAAAATGCCCGATGTGACTGAGACCTTTTCTGATTTGGTGACATCTCAAGAACTTGTGGCCATTGGTCCCTTTGACAAAGCGAGGCGGCTTTCTTCAAAAACTCTGCGCTCATCTCTTCTGTTGAGATGGTTGTCCTCTCCGGAGTCGTCACCCCCCTCTCCAAAGCTCTGTTGAGTTCTTTTTGTCTTCGTCGGAGCGGCCATCATTTCTAAGATCCTGTTGCTCAAGAAGCAAACAGCTTGTGGTTTGTGACTGTTATTCATCGCTGTTGTGCAACATCCTCATGCACTGTTCTTGGCAATCCTAACTGAAATCAGCCCCACCTCCGGTTGGCAGCGGCCCTCGTGTGCTAGGTGGGGTCTGAAAGTCAGCAGGCAGCCTCAAACTGCAATCCGTGTCTGTCGTCGGTGTGAGCTATCGAAGTCTGCACCCAGTTTGCTGGAAGGGAAAAACGGCTTTGGCACCTGCAAGCAGTTCAAAGTGTTCAGACGAGTAATCCCCCATGAGTCAGAAGAGAACCGGCTTGGGGAGGTGAAACGTCTTTGTGAGCATTCAGACACATTGAATCCTCCTCCGGCGTTTCAATTTTGGCCTTCTGGTAAGATAACTGTGAAAGAAAAAAGGTTATTTTTGCTTTGACTGATTCAGAAACTCACCCACTGATCACTGTAATTTCCCCTTTTGGGAGGAGAACCAGCTGTGGCGTGTTTAGCATATTTAGCAGCAAAACCTGGTCTTTCTGAAACAGACGTGCATCACTCTCATGAACCAAACAGTCCGACCAAAGTGACATAAACGCAGACAGACAATGTGTCATTGTGGAAACTGAATGTACACTTATGAAACACAATGACAAAAAAGCTTAAAAACACGACAATAATGTGTACATAAGCAACACGGAGTGGCTTTTATATAAAACGACTTTCTTTGGGAGACAATGAAGCTCGTGATTCGTTGAGCTTCTCAACCCATTAAGCTGCAGGTTTGTATCTCAAAGATGCAGTCATGCTTTAATTTACACAATATTTATATTAAAGCCTTATTATAAAAACTAAAATGATTACTTATCCTTACAGAGAGAACTGGGATTATATAAATTCATCAAAGTTTCATAGTAAGGATGCAACAAATTACTTTCCTTACATTTTGTTTCAAACCTTGTTTTTTTCGGGTCACGGTTTTGTTTCTGTCTTAAAAAAGTTTTGTGTTTTACAAAATAACAAAAAAAGAAAACAATCAGAAAAAAGTTATTTTTTAAAAATTTGCTAATAAGCAAGTAATAACGAAGAAAAACCTTTTAGCTGACTTGTAGAACTAGTCTCATGTAATCAAACAGTACTAAACATGTTAAATTTAGCACAGCATGTCTTTGATACTATCAACAAAACATATGCAAACATGTGCAGAACAAATGCAAAGATTCTTTTCTCCACAATGCATTCTTATAGAGTTACATTTAGAACAAATCCGAAATGCTTCCCTGCCCCAACGGCTTCTCCCCATTCCTTCATTTATGTAGTTATGGGAAAAATAATGCCTTCAAATCCAGATTTCTTGTGGACATAGACAAGAAAGGCATATCTATCTATCTGTCTGTCCGTCCGTCCCTCCGTGCCTCCCTCCCTCCATCCATCCATCTATCTGTTTTGATTGCTTGGAAAACCTGCTTTTGCATCACTATTGATTGGATAAATGTGAGGAGTGATCATTTGCTCATCAATTTACAAACCGGTTTGCAGGAACAAGGGCGAGGATTCCAACACAAAGTACAAATATGCAAAAAGGCAAACCTTATGAAATGTCACAATGAACATCTTTATTTGCAAGTTTGGAAGTTGTGGGTGAATCTCTTTTCTACATGCATACTGCTATGAACCAAAACTCCAGTCCACAAAGGTGGACAGCCTGCAACAAGACGACCAAACGAGACACAACAACACACTCAAATAATGACTTCTACCACATTTATCTATTTTTCTAACAGTAAAGGTTGTTGGACGCCAGTAATCAGAATTTCCAGCAGTGGTAGATGACAGTTTTTCCATTGAGCGGCAGTTTCTGATGTGAGAATGAAAGCAGCTCCTTGCGTGTCTCGTGTGTCTTTGTTTTTTTTTGGATTTTATTTTAGAAAAGTGGAAATTCTGCAGCCCTGTTCGAGTCATAGGGATTTTCAGCGGGTGATTGTGTGTGACCTCAGGCCTCTGCGTTTTAAGCGATGTGTTTTGGTGCTCACTATGACTCATGTTTCCTTCAGTATAATGCGCTCAGTGGGTGTTTGCCTTCTCTCAGCAAATGCTAGTCAGACACTGGGGGCGTTTAAAGCACAGGTGCAAGTGAAAGTATTATCCAGGCAGAGCAGAAGGATGTTTCTCGGGGCTTTGGGCCAAACAGGCTTTTTCTTCTGTGTTTTTTTCTGCTGCTCTTGGAGATGTGGCTGTGAAAACACAGTGTGCTTGTGCAGATGGCCTCCATGAGTCATGTCACTAGGCTTCCTCCTTTTCTGCTGCATAATCCTCATCAATTAGCTCCATTGTCGGCTGGCTTTTCACACCAGAGAAACCGATGCCTCCACAGCGGAGAATCTGGGCCTTTTTTTCTTTTTCTTTGAATGGTGACTCGCCCTTCGGGAAGGAAAAATCTTTTCTACAGTGTTCTCTTTGGTGACTTTAGATGATTTATTTAGGAGGCTGGAGGCATTTGGAGGCAGAAACCCTCCCACTGAGTGCTGTCATGAATAAAGACAAAGTTGCATCACATCGGTGGTTTTTCATCGGTTAAAACCAAAAAGGGAACACCCATCGGGGGATTGGAAACTTCAAATGATGTGGGAAATACGAGGACAGGCTCTTACCTGTCCTTGTCGGGCGTTTTGTGTTTGAATGAGGCTTTTGTTGTTCCTGCCTCTTTTTGCTTTCGTGGTGTCACTGACAGGAACTGGAGACGGCCACATGAGATTTCCTGGGGTGGATGTGAGGCTGGAAACGTTATCCCGTCCTTTAACAAACACGGTCCCACAGTTAAGACTAAAAAGGAGCATAAGGGACAGCCAGACGCCGGTGTTGAACATGGCATCTGCACTAAAAACCCCTGATTTAACTGTGAGCTGTTCCAAAAATTGATATTTATCTGTTAATAAGACAAAGAACCTGTACTTTTTCCTAAAGTTTCTTTTTGCAAACAGCTAAAAGCAAAACACGTTTCACAAAGATGATGACTGAAACCAAAATATCACATATTACAAACCTAGACGCCTTCCCAAACCATCACACTACCTCCACCAAAGCTGCTACACAGTGCAGCAATCAGCATGGTGTTTTGTCCACGCTTTGATCCTACCATCTGATTGCAGACTCGTGCACAAACGGGTCTGATGAGACCAGAGACGGGCTCCCAACCTTCTGTGTTTCCTGTGGGG
Source organism: Oryzias latipes (assembly GCF_053564925.1). Taxonomy (NCBI): domain Eukaryota; kingdom Metazoa; phylum Chordata; class Actinopteri; order Beloniformes; family Adrianichthyidae; genus Oryzias; species Oryzias latipes. Next base: position 30,334,981 of record NC_136251.1, on the reverse strand, counting down.
ATCCTTTGTGCCAGGACTTGCCGGTTCGGTCTGGGGTTGTTGCCGCAGTTGTCGCCCTTGCTGGGGCGGCTGGAGTTCAACGTTGCAGCCTCACGGCTGTGGAGTGGACCCTGTTGCTGCCCACTCTGGCGATGTTCCTGTAGCCGAGGTGAGTCTTGGTATGAATGGAATCCCACCATGCTGTTCCCTCACAGCAGAGCCGAGCCTTAAGTTAGTTTTAAAAGTATTCATTGTGTGTGGGGTCATGGGATGTATGTGTTAACAGAGAGGAAGGTTGGTATTTCAATTTTCTGTTATTAATTGTAAAGCGCTCTGAGATGCGCAGTGTATGAGAAGCGCTTTCTGTAAATAAAGTTTGATTTGATTTTGAATTTTCTGACGACCACGTTCTGCTGCAAAGGTCTGCCGAAATGAATTTTATGGCATCTATGGGTGCTGACGTGATGTGGAAAGGGTCTTTTCATTCTCTTTTACGGAGCTTCGGTGGAAATAAGATGTCCCTGGTAGGACCGGAAACCTAAAACAGCTGTAGGATAAACGGTTTTTTGGCTGATGGCAGCAAAAAACAGTTTGTAGACCCCAATAACTTAATTTTGCTCTACTCCCACAAATGTAAAAGTGAAGTAAAGAGCAACAAAGAAGTGATCTACCATTACATCACAGAGTTTTTATTTTACTCTTAAGGTGCTTTCTTTTACTTTGGCTTGTTTGGTTCACAACAAAGTTTGTTTCCTGAAAACTTGTACCTCTGGAAATGTTAGCTAATTTACTTTTTTGTTGTTTTTCTTCCCTTTTCAGGCATTTTAAAAACATGTGAACCCTCTCGTTTCTTTAAATTCCTAATTTTAGATCAGCTTTTGAATGTGACTCCCTTAAAAGGACAAAAATTGTATCTAGTTGAACTATTTTTTTCCTAATTTCTGTTTCAGTGTTTTATTTTTGGATGACCTTTTTTAGGGCTTGAGATTTAGATTCAGACAGATCAGCATGAATGTACCGTATTTTCCGGACTATAAGTCGCTCCGGAGTATAAGTCGAACCAGCCCAAAAATGCATTATAAAGTAAAAAAAACACAGATAAGTCGCACTGGACTATAAGTCGCATTTTGACGGGAAATTTATTTGACAAAATCTGAGACCAAGAACTAATAACTTTCACAACCTCATATGACACAATCATAGCAGACTGTTTATCTCATAATTTCACAGTAATTCTTTCTCAAACTTATTTATTTATTCTTTTCATGAAGCATCATTGACCAACTAATACTCTGTTTTCATCCTGTATTTGTAGAAACAGTTGTCATTTTTATTGCATTTCTGAATCTATGAAATCATTGGAAAATAGAATATTATGTTGTTAGCCTTCAAGATCTTACTGTAAAAAAAGTTTGCTGATTCTCTGAGTCACTTAACATACTCTTAACACTTAACATACCTCATACATCAAATTGACCCAGGAACATCATCTCTGTTCCTCACAAATGAACATAACAGGAGGGTTAACAATGTATTTATTTCAATTTAGTTCTAATATAAGTCGCTGCGGAGTATAAGTCACACCCCTTGCCAAATTATGAAAAAAAAGGCTAATTATAGTCAGGAAAATACGGTAGTTTGGACGGCAAGGGAAGGTTTACAATAGGAGCTGATTGGGCTGAAGTGAGTCAAAGCCAGGAGTTAAACGGGCCAAATATTCACAGAGGAATGATGCAGCTCAGCCGTGTCCACAGGATGAGTAAGTCTCCATGCAGGAGGCGGCGTGTAACGCACACGACAGCACCGTTCTCTGTGCAACGCTGCAGCGAAATCTGCACAAATGTGTTGTTGGGTGAAGAGTACTGACGTCACTCCTGTGACAGACAGGAGCTGCACTGTACAGGCGATCAGGAAGTTGAAGGCATGCTCTGGTACGGTGGCCCAGAAGGGTCACAACACCTTAGATTTTGCAACATAACACAAAATAACACACTACAATTCGTCACAACACTGAATAAATTAACTCACAACACAACACAATAAGTAACAACACTTTAACTCACAACACAACACAATAACTCATAACACAACACTTTTATTTCACAACACAAAATAACACTACAATTCGTCACAACACTAAAATAATTAACTCACAACACAACACAATAACTCACAACACAACACAATAACTCACAACACAACACTAACTCAAAACGGAAGTATATCTGAAACAGAAGTTGCAGATATACCATTACCTCACATTGTGTTGTCAGTTATTGTGTTGTGTCGTGCTGTGAGGTAACTTTGTGACGAATTGTACTGTAGTATTTGTGTTGTGTGGCGAAATCCCAAGTGTTTTGTTGCGACCCTTCTGGGCCACCGTAGTACTCTGCATGGTCCTAAACGCCATTTACAGGCTTTCAAATGATTTAGCGAGCGCCACACCGGTTTCTGTCGATTCAGAGGAAAATCCATTTTCCAAGACGTTCAGGCCAAGTGAACAATTAGTCCTGTGAAACAAAAAGTCATCGAAGTAGAACTGAAAATTCATTAAAGAGGATTTTGCGGAAGTCCTTGGCACCGTCCGACCACGAGCAATCAATGACTTCGCTGAAATATCAAACTGAATTATTGTTTCATTGCCTGTACTTGATCTGCCAGAAGGATGCAACTTCCCCCCACTGTGCCGCTGAAGACAAGCTGCAACTCTCCAGATGCATCCTGTGGATATTCAAACACCTTTCCCGCCTGTCCGGTGTGCGAGAAAGGGAATAAATTTAAATAATACATTGCTTCGGGTGTGAGGCCACAAGGCCTCCGAGGTCGTAAATTCTGCTGCTAAATCAGCTCAGCCCAGGAGAAAAGAGGCAAACGGGGTTGTTTATAAAATGCCCTTGAAAAAAAATGAGTCTAATCCCCAGCCAAACCGTAAGCCACGGGGAGAGCATTAGATAACCCACAAGCTGCAGAGTAATGAGAGTAATGAGGGAGACGGAGAAGCTGCGCCAGGACAGAGAGAATGCATCCATTTATTGGCCGTGTGCTCTGATTGCACTCGACCGTTGAGACAAACCGGAGCCTGACGGTGCCGGAGTCCATTCCGTCTGATCAGCAGCAATAAGCGTTTTTCCGCAGCAACTGAGAGCTCCGGGCTGGACAAAGCCGAACCTCGTGCAGATTGTGTAACCACTAAAATTACGTCTACTTATTTGGTATCAGTGACTCACTGTGAGTGCCCACAGCTTTCCAACAAGACAACCACAAAGAGGTAACTTAAAGGCACCTCTTTTTTCTTTTTTTGCTCTTTGAATCTAAAGGTCGTGTCGCACAGCTACTATGTACTTTTTGTGCATATTGCTTGGATGAAAGTTGGTCATGCGTGAACATAAACTATGGCAATAAACTACGCTATGAACAAGTGAATCTACGTAGAACACGAATTTTGTTTGATTACTGGCTGTTAAAATGTAACTCATCAGTGATTGGTGCATTAATTACATATTTTGAATGTGAAATCTGCGCCGTAAACACGAAATACAAGTTACACATTGGTGGTTCATGCGTGAAAAGTCTGTTAGACATAAGTGGACAGGTGGTGTTGCAAAGGTCACGCACAATTGCACTGGACTGACATAATAATTGCGTACGAAGTACCGGTACGTTAAAATTTCGTAAACTGCGTAATTTTCAACCGACCCAAAAGTTTGAACAGCTCGAAACTGAATTCACGTAAAGACCCGTCGGCGGAAACCCTTGACGGACATCTGCACACATCGACGAATGACACAACAATTACGAATGACGGATATCAGGCGTGTATCACGAAAGACTTAAATTACACACGTGGAAAATGATCAAAATGTAGGTAGTAGTTGTGTGAAAAAGATGCGCCTTTCACAGGAAATCATTACAACTTGTAGGAAAAAAGATTCCAAACAAACTCATCTTTAAGTCTTAGGTTAACCGTTCAACACCAAACCTTTACATCCAGTGTTTACATTCTTTTAACCACCATAACTCATTCACCGTTTACGAGAATACAAGAATGGCAGCTGAGAAAAGCAGAATTAGGCTGATATGCAACACTGAAGTGTTTATGCAAAAACCATCATTCATCTGATACACGTTGATTGTGTAACCCTTGTGCTATCTTAGATGACCCCCCCCTTACTTTGACCTGTTCTCCCTACCATGACAAAGGTGGATAAAGGTGGAAAGATTTCATGTAATCCATGGACACCAGTGAAGATCACAAATCATTGAAGAAAAAAGGTTCAGAGCAATGTCTAGTGGGTCCAGATGACCCAACTCCCAATGTTAAAGGGGTTACACAGTCGGAAGTTACAGTATGTCAAAGAGCGTGCGTTTCTACCTGTAGAAACAAACGGTACATCGAAAAGTTTTGATTTTTTTTAATATTTCTTTTGTCTGTGGTTAAAATGCGCAGCAACCTTCTAGATGGTGGATTTTGGGACATTACTACATACATTAGCGCAGAAACTAAAAGCTAATTCCTGTTTCAATCTAATAAAAAACATGTAACCTTGTCTTTTTTCTCTGCTCACAGTTCCTGTAGGTACATGAGCGGTAAACACAAACCTAACATTAGAACGGGATTCAGGACACTTTCAGGTTCCTTTTTTTTCAGCTCATAGTGTGTATTTTTGTAGGTCTGCAAGACAAATGCATGCATGGCATTTAACCTAAATATTACTGGATCAAAGGAGACGCAGAAAACCGCACACCAGAAGCACCACAGTCTGGCCAGGACAAGTGAAACCAGACTTCCCCTTGATGTCTCATTAGCAGAAAAAACAGACTTAAGCCGAAAAAGGGGGACTGAGGTATGTGAGGGTGGGGCGGAGGGGGTAGGGTGGTTTCCTAATAGGGGCCTGTGCAGGTGAGCCACGTGGCTGCAGTGTTATTGCCTCCAGAAGGGTTCCTGTAAATGAGCCCGCCAGCACGAATCCCCCCACAGCTTTCCTCATAAGGTCTGGGTGACGGAGCAGGTAATAAAGGTGCTGAACGCCATGAGTCAGCACTTTAGCTTCCGTTTAATTTAATCTGAATGCTCCCACGCTTCATGCCCCTTTGGTCCCCTATACGGCCGGACTTCAGTGTTTTCTGAACTTAACCCCTTCCCGCCTGCTGCACAGATCTCTGTCACCCATTCAGAGCAGAACCGTGCGCTTTTTCAATGTTTCCCCTCTGAAAGTTGACGAAAAGCATGCAGACGGTATTAGTGAGTGTTTGGAGAACAGGAGGCAGGGTCTGATGGGGGAATGTAGGCCACACATTCCTTTTCCCTGAGCTGTCTGAGCACAAGCAAACACAGCGCCACAACAGAGCAGGATTTCCGCCGCCTCTTTCGGGTTTGCGCGGATCCTCGGCTCTGATCTCATTCGTCTTGTTCCTGTCTGGCTTCAGCTCTTTGCTGCTGAATGATGGTCTTTTTCCAGTCAAACGTGCTCCGTACCAAAACACAGTCAAACAGGCAGTGTTTGAAACAAGCAGCTCTGGAAAATTCCATTTTTACTTCTTCTTCATGGTGCAAACGTCTGTCATCCATCCTAATTACAGGTCCTGCTTCTGCTAAACTGGGCCCTCGTGTTTTTATACATTGTTTTTTTTTCTGTAAGGAGTCACCAACTATCTCCAGAACGCCTCCTTCTGTTCTCCCTTCCACGGTAACTATGGCTTTCTTTCCATCTCCCTCCTCCGTGCTTTCCTCTGTGTCTTTGTTTCTCTTGCAGCTGCACTGCAACAGTCCAGACAGAACTTCAGTTGAAATGAGCACTCCTGAGGCCATGTAATGGCCCAGCAGCCCCCTGTCCCATTTTTTTTTGGTCCGTACCTCGGCCCACAGCACATTCCTCTTCGTCCAGTCTGCCAGCTGCGCCGCCAGCCAAACCAACACTGGAAAAATACAAAGCCGTGATTCACGGCCCTGATATAGAATATGGCCTCATCCCCCTTCCTGACTCAAACAGCTGCTTTCCTGGAAACTTTCGAGTTCAGGGAGCCGGCGGAGCCTCTGCACACATCTGCAGACACGTTTGCGCCGGCTCGCCGCACGGCTGCAACACCCTCGCACAAGCAGCTGCTGTTTGTCTGAGGGCAGCAACGTTGCGTTTGTGGAAAATGAAAAGTGGGTTTTCGGATCGGGACGTCACTCACGGCTGCAGTTCACTCACGCTGAAGCTTGGGTGGAGCAGGAAATGTGAAGCGTTGGAGCTGCTATGTGTCTTCCCCATTGGCTGTCTATGAGAACTGAACTGAGTGACCCCCTCCCCCCTGGCGTTCCAAACAGGAAGTACCCATTGGCTCCAAGAAGCCAAAATCACATACGCTGTGTCCGAATTCCTTCCCTACATAGAGCACTATAAGGTGCACTATAAGGTGCACTATAAGGTGCACTATATAGCGCCTTTGCCGTTCTGTAGTGCTGTCCAAATCTACAATTCCAAAATCCAGTGCCTTAGAAATTTCCCAAAAGTCTCTGCGAAAAGCCAGTGTTCATCAATGCTCACTAGATTGGTGAATATAAACCATAATGCATTGCGTCTGAACAATCACACTTGATATTCCCGCATCATATGGTTTTTTAGTAGTTAGGGGTTTGGGTGGGAGTTTGGACACCGCCATAAACGTCTATAGAGAAATAAACATCTGTTACTTAGTCATTCTATTGGTCAGAATAACCATTCTGGATCTGATACTTTTTTTTGTCAAGATATTTTTTCATGTTATAAACTGACCAATCATGCCTCAATAAAAGTAGAAGGAGCCTGTTAGCTCCCATGTTTGACGTTCAAATCATTTAATTGACAGATGTTTTGTGGTCTGCTTTCAAGTAGCAGGGGTGTGGCCTTCTGACAAACTCACTCCTGATTGGTGCGAATACATGCCATGGAAATAATGGATATGTCCGAGTTCCCACCCTAACCCATAACCACTAAAAAACTATGTAGTGCCCTGAATTTTAAAAGCAATTTGGACACCATGCTAACTACTTTTCTTATTTTTTTAACCGCGGATGTGACGTCAATGAATTCATGAAGTTAAAATCGAATTGATTTGAGCGTTTTGCATCGATTACTTATGAGTCCACTGTCTTCTGAAGATGAAAACATTGATGATTTATTTAAAAAATACATTTAAACACATTTTTTGTGGGCAAAAATTTTTCCTACGCAATGCATTGTGGTCTATATTCGCCGATCTAGTGAGCATCGATGTACACTGGTTTTTCGCAGAGACTTCTGGGAAATTTCAAAGGCACTGGATTCTGGAATTGTAGATTCGGACAGCACTACAGAATGGCGAACACACTATTTAGGGTTTAGGGAATTCAGACATAGCCAATGACTACTACTTAGTGATAACATCTGGCTGCGACATGGCGGGATCCGTATAACAAAAAAACTGTGACTGAATTGGCTTTATTTGGGCAATACAGGGGCAAGTGATGAATATTTTCATAGAAGGAGTTGTCTTTGAGTATGAAGTCACCAAACGGTCATCTTTACCAGTTAGCTCTCTAGGTTGTTCTAGTAGTTCCTTGTGCACAGTTTAAAAATGGCTCTTCTGCATCTTCACATTTACAAGTAGAGCGCCCTTAACCTACTTTGGAGAGCATGTCAAGTCATATGTCTCTGTGGCCTTTCCTGTCAACACAATGACCGTCCAGAAGAGGAGAAGAATAGGAGCAGGGCTCACTTCCCTCCTGTGAATGAAAAGCCTAATTTAGGAAAGCGTGTCAGTGTGAACCTTTGTCACATTGCAGGACTCGGAGTAGACATTGTCCCCTTGATAGAGTCATTCCACCTTCAAAAGGCTTTCAAAAGAGCAGAGAGGATGCTGCATCCCTGCAGCCGCACCGACACATCTGCATTCATCCTCATACCATGCTTTCAATCAGACGTGCACACCTGCACACGTGCGCTCAAAATACCAGGAACAGAAGCATGCAATAATAAGACGGCGGCTCTGTAGGTACATTTAACACAGTCTGGATCAAACGACATCTGTGCCAGGTGAACAGTGCCAAAACGAACTCCAAATACCCATGTAGTTGTTAAAAAAATTTGATTTTTTTTTAGACAAAATGTAAAAAATCAATAGTTGCAGTCTTGCAGATATGATAACACACATAAAAAGAAGCATCTATTGCTGCCAAAATAAGAGCCAAACTCTCATTGAGCTCATTTACATCCACACCAGATATCCCATCATTTTTCGATCTCTTCAGATGTTCAGGTTTGATGTAAACTAGTAATGTCTTTTATGTGATGATGGACTTCTTCCATGAAAAAATGACATTTTGGGGCATTTGCCCGATTTATTTTGTAGTTTTTTTTAACAGTTCCAACGTTGACAGCACCACCATATTTACACAGAAGTTTTGAAAATCGTCAGGAAGTTCTAAACCTACATAGTAGCATATGGACTTCCACAAGCCTCCATCAATTTGACCCAAACCAGGAAGAACAAAACGTTGCAGTTCCATCAACAACCACTAGATGCAGGTTACAGAGCTGGGGAATTCTGCGTTGACCGTAATGTTGAAAAGTCTTATTTTTACACCAAAACTAAATGTTTTTACAGTGCGACTTTAAGGATCTTAACTCTGGGGATTAAAAATCAGTTGTTTTTTATTTTATTATCTCAAATCTGGCCAGACTTATTGGTTAGCGTTCTCACCTCACAGCAAGAGGGCCCTGGTTCGATTTCCAGCTGGGGCCTTTCTGCATGGAGTTTGTATGTTTTCCCCGTGTGAGCGTGGGTTTTCTCCTGGTACTCCAGCTTCCTCTCACAGTCGAAACACATGCTTGACTCTAACTGTCCCTAAGTGTGCATGTGTGAGTGATTGTGTGCCCTACGACAACTGCCGACCTGGCCAGGGTGTACCCCTCCTATGCCCAACAGTAGCCGGGACAGGACCCCGTTACCCAGAAAGGGATACAGTGGGATGTGAAAATGGATGGATGGATTTGCATGTGGGTGGATCCATCAGAGATTCAAACTTTATTTGTCCAATTGCTGTAAAGTTGTTGTGCTGGGCGGAGTAACTTCCAGTCAATGTTGGCTATCCTACTTCCGATTCTTCCTACCTCATGAGATTGTCCTACCAGTAGCACAAAATGATAGATGTAGCTATCCATAGCTACCTTATGAGATAATCCTACCTTACTGTACACGATCGCACCATTTTGATGTTGGGTCGTAAAGACAGCAGGGTAAGAAAGCTTCCCGGAGGGTAGGACAGATTCACTGAGCACTGCGAGAGCTGCGTGGAAACTGAATTCACGCTGGAACTGAGCCGCCCCGCCAAAGGGTAATTCCTCTTCTGCACCGCGTTCGTGATGCTTGTTTCGAAAACACGAATAGGCCGCAGAGGTATGGTGTGGACCAGAAGTTAAGTAGTGAGCTAGCCTAAAAGTCCAGAGCTGTAGCATTGCATTAGATGCATAAAGCACATAATTAAAAAAACAGCATAGTAACCACAAGATCAAAGAGGTAGCACAGATTTATTGGTGGTCCGCCAAAACAGGAAACGATGACATCATTTCGGTCTGAGCATGCCCAGTGAGTTTTGTTAGGGATATTTCACGGGTAGGAAGGATTTATAGAACAACGGCTCTATTTTGACAGAATCCAAAGGGTGGCGTCACAGATGATTGGTCCTAGTACCTGCAACTCAAACTTGTAAATCAGGACTTCCTAACGATGGCTGTTTTGTTACAGCAATGGAAATATAATTGTTGTTATCGCCTGAAGTCCTGATGCTGACTTACTCTTGTAATTGTTCTTGGAAGGGACCTAATTTCATTTAGAGATTTACCTGAGTTTGTGTTTACGTTTGTTGATCTTTACAGCCTTGTGGTTTCAAAGTGTGGTTGCGTACTTGCATGAGTACACACGAGTCAAATCAGCGTGTTTGACCTGTGAGGTTTCATTTGTGCGATTTCTCCATGTCAGGGCACGGTTCAGAGGAGCCTGGCGTGCCGGGAGCCCCGCCGGCTGCACTCTGACACAGCGGGGATCTGGTGCAATCACGGCAGGCACCCTGCCATAGTATTCTTACCACAAAGCCAAATCATGTGATGTCTAATTATGTGTGTTAGCTTGCTCAAATTGATTCAGCAAAAGCAAACAAAATAGCAAGAAAAAAAGAAAAAACTACCGTAGCTTTCTAACCAATTATTTGCATCCATGAGGGAGATTTTAAAAAAAGAAATCTACTTTAGCACACAGACCTGTTTTGCGTCACAATAATCAAATGTGGAAATGATAAAAAAGAACTGAACTAGGTTTGAATTTGACATATATTTACTTACAAAGAGGGGGGTGGACCTCTGTGGTTTTTATAATCAAAAGAAAGAGCAACATAGGAAATGACTCAACAGAAACTCAAAGACCAGAACATCAGAGCCTTTTCTGTTTTGATGAAAGTACAGCCCATTCTTTCCCTGTGGATGGATCTGTGGACCTGGGACGTGTCAAGGTCAAGGAGACCCACACAAGGAGCACGAGCCAGCATTTCACTTTGATTCAACTGTTGTTATTCTGAGAAAGCAGAGCTGTTGCTTAGCACCCAAACACAGGCAGAAGTGCTGGAGAGCAGGCGATGGGGTTAGGGAGGCTTTATTTTACCAAAACAAGAGACTGGAAAGGCAAGGAAAGACAAAACAGAGAGGGGAAAGAACTAAAGATGTGTCAAAATACGGCTCAGCCTGCACCAAAAAACCACAAACAAGAAAAATTCTAACTCACCTAAAGCATGGAAAGAGGACAAATGGGGTCATCATGATGTTGCAAAGTGCAAATTCTAGATTTCTGCAACCATTTCGATCATTCTGAGTTGCTAAAAACAAAATAAAACAAGAAGTTCCCATCCACAAAATAAGTTGTGTTTTAATAAATAAACGTCTAGCCACGAAAAAAGCTGCACTTTTTACTTAACTACTGTAAATTTATATCTATATATTTAAATCTACATATAACATATATATATCTATGTAAATCACCAGATAGCTACCAAAAGTGCAAATTTACAAACAAGATGGTCTTTTTTTTTGCTCTGTTGATATTAGCAGCTTATGGTCATAAACTAGCTTGAATACTTTTTTAAGAGATGCGCTTGCAGAATTTTAAATGACCTTAGTCACTCCCACAGAAGAGTAACACCAAACATTTACAGAAAAAGGAAAATTTAGGACAAACCATAAACCAGTCAATTTATTCATTTATTTGGTAAATGATTGTTTTTTTATTGCTTCTTTTGCAGAAACAGCAAAGATAATAAGATAAAATGAAGGTCAAAATGATTTAAACACAACTTTTTTCTATTTCTCTGGACAAATACTTCATATGAAAACACAACACTTGTGATTTAATGTTTTCCGAAGCCCAAGCAAATTTGAAGCTCCTACCACAAAACGCACCATTTCGTTGGTACATCAACCTAACCAGCTCCGCTAAAAGGTTCTTTCTGCGTATCTACATTCCCCTGCAACAGGCTGTGCATGTATAATGCTAAATTAATACGGGACCGACTTCCTGGACTGATGCGCCTGCATGTGAATCCGCGCAGGCGCATCCTCTCCGGAGCCTCTCTTTTCATCTCTGGCTGCAGGGGTCTTGGGGATTAACTTTCCCCTTCTCTGATCCACTTTCCAGAGAGCCAATAGCAACGCGGCTCTGGAAATGTGTCATGCAGCTAAATTAGGCCCAGTTCAAAAAAATATAATGGATGAGCTTTGTCACATAGTTTATTAACTCTCCTGCCTTTTCCCCTTAAACAAAAAAAATGTAAATTTTGTGTCAAAAATAAAACATGCAGTTTATTTGTAAAGTTACATGCTTATCATTGTTTTATAGGGTTTTATTTGTTCAAATCTTGACTCGCTTGTGTCTGCAGACATATTGTTCTTAAGCTGCATTTTTTTTAAATAATATTTTGATAAAAATCAAAAGCAGAAATGAGCCACTGTGTGCTAAACGCAGACTGATCATTCGCCAACGCTGTTTTCAGTTTATTAGTGTTGTACATCTCCGATTTCAGCCTTCAAACCGCAGGGAGCAGATATTAAACGAGTGAGACTTTCAGGAAGCTGGATTGAAAAGCTCCATCAAGGCAAACAGGACGGAGGGAGCTGAGGTATTCCTTTTGAAGTGGGTGGCTCAGATATTAAATAATTGAGCTGCAGTAGATTAAAGTTTCAGAAGCTAATTTGGTCCCTTCCACAAGCCTGTCACTCTACAGCTCCACGAGTCTGCAGCCTGCAGACAGCGGGCGAATAGGAGTGACTCACTTCCTCTGTGGCTGGGGTTGGAGAAACCTTATATCTGTGGCAGACTGAAACAGGAAGTTCATCCAGGGCACGCTGCGTCTCTGACTCACAGCGACGGTGACGCCATTTTTTTTTTATTGTCCGAGTTTTCAGGAATTCAGCCCATGGTTTGTTTTTACTTCCCCAGCTCGTTTGCGCCGCAAACACTCGGCAGAGTTGCTGACAGCTCAACTGTTGTGTAGAATTAACCTCATTTGCTGATGCAAGAAGAATGTGCTTCTTGTGCAACTCTGGGTTTCCGTGTTTTTCAGAAGCTTCAGTCGAAGCAGAGAGGCTGAGACGCCCGGAGGTGAAAGCCCCTCTGCATTTGTTTGGAAAGCGTTGCAGAGATGACAGAGAAACCTCATTTTCAGCCACCCAAGTAATTGATATGTATGAGGGCACACCAACAGAGGCAAACACTCCTTGAGGACAAACAGCAGTGCGTGCTGAAAGGTGTGTAAGGACACCCAACCTGCTGATTTTCTCGTCACTTTTTGACTCTCCTCTGCTGAGACTTGACCTCATAAGAGCGCCAGCAGAAAGAAAGACGCTCTAGAGCTCCAGATCAAATGTATCGGCTCAATTTTCACAGAGAAAACATCACATAGGTTTCTCACACAGACTTGGAGTGTTCTGTCTGCACATGAACTTTAGAAATGATCACAAATGTATTCCATTGTTTGACCTAAATTTTTACATATATACATTTATTCTTCTGCAGATCCGGTCTTGGATGTAAAAGGTATTGACACCTCTGGTAAAATTGATCTAGAACTGGGAGGATCAACAGTTTTAGTGGAAAACCACTGAATGATTTGTGGACCATGTATGGAGATGCGTATCGAATTATGTGACGGGGAAATGTACACAGCTCTAACGCTCGGTAAAGATGGTGGCGCTGGTGGCTGTGTGTGTCTGCACAATAGACGACGCCTTGGAAATGTTCTTAGTTTGAACTACACGGTGAGGAAACAGCGGTTGCCTTGGAAACGTAACACTACATCTTGATTACAACACCACAGTACTTTGGGTGTCTGTCACATCCACAGCCTCACTCCAAACAAAGCAGCGAGTGGATCCGGTTTGAGGGATTTCTTTTAAATTTTGGACAAATTTTGAAAAAAGTCACGTCATCTTAAAGGACGGTTCCAGAACATGTGCGCTGAAGAAGCAAAGAAGCCGGTCGTTTGCATCTATCACAGGAAGACTCTACAGAGGGGAACATTCGTGACAGTTTTAACTTGGAAGTCGAACACACACAGTGGTTTCTTGGGCTTTTTCCCATCGTTTATCTGTGATTTTCACTCCCTAATCCTCCCGCCAGGCATCTTTAAAATTTTCTAAGTTATAGTGACACAGTCCGGTTGCAGCAGCATGTTGTGAATTTTTGCTATCAATCCTTTTTTTATTGGATCAAACCCAAATAAGTTATCCAATGCAGAATCCGGAGGTGGACTTGGAAAGGATGGGAATAGACTCTTTAGAAAGCTATAAATATTTGAAAAAGTCATCGCTGTGCAAGGTAAACGTTTTCTGTAACTGTTCTTATGTAGGAACACTGGCTTTAATGAATGAATCTGTTATTAAGAGGCGAATTTCTGATAAACTCCCGCCACTTTGCAGAAACTATGTGCTAGAAAACGACACAGGATTTACGATTTTGGCTAAAAACGGCATCATCATTAATAAAAGACCACCGGGAACGCTTTGGAAACAGATCTAAACAGGATCGGAGTGGAATTTCAATGTTGTGAGATAAACTAAAAAAAAAACCTTCATCAGACAAAAGAACACTGGATCATCCTCAAACTCTGATACCCCAGAGGATGATGACATATTTGGTGTGTGCAGGCTTATTGATCTTTTAACAGATTAGAACTGAACGTCTGGCTATGGAGTCACACTTTGTTTGAAAGCCCTCTTTAGAAAAAGGCTGCGTAACAAAGCAAACATGTGGTCGGCCTCCACCATCGTTTATTCAAATCTCCTCGCCGTGACACGGTGTTAGTTTAAGAGCCGGTCTGATAAACGCACAGCATCCTGCACCTGGAGTGTTTACGTTACCCGCTGTCACCTTGGCCGGTGCGATGTTTTGACTGTCAAGAGTTGGCTGAGGGCAGGGTTGCTATGTTGTTGAGAAAAACAGGCTGCCTGTTGCCATGTGGGCCAGAGGGCTGCTGGGATGGAGAGCCGAGGCCCCGAGGTGAAATCGGCTTCTGGAGGAGGACTATGTTTAGGAACGAGCCCCTGTGGGCCGTTTACACCGTGCTGAAGCAGCATCACTCTTATCCAGCCGCAGGAAAAACCAATAGAAACCAAATAAAAAACACCACCTTATTGCCATCACTCTTTGCAGGTTGCAGCTGGTTGCATCACCCAAACAGAAAAAAACAACAAATTGCACATCTTTTGGCATCAAGTGTGTTTGCCATCTGACAGCCTCCACTCCACTTCAGTGCTGAGTTATTTATTGAATTTTTCCATGTTTTTTTCTGTGAAACACTCGGACAAAGTTTCACCACAGTTCACCAACAATCAGGAAATGGCTTCATTTTATTTTACTTCAGCAAATTTTAAACAGAAAAAATACATATATTTTTTATAAATAAAAGCAAAAGAGTCATTTAAAGTGTTTTATTTTGCATTTATAAATGTTTATATGGTCTAAAAAAAACATTCACGTGAAAAATGATTCACAAACACAAAGGAATGAGTGTATTTTTTATTCACTTTGTGCGAAAAACATCACAGCAGCAACAACTAATGAGACAGGAAAGCATCACCAGGGGAACGTCAGCATCAGTTCCAGGTAAACACACATTATTATGACCAGAACTGCCACCCCAACAACAAGCATCGGGGCATTCTTCAGCAAGGGAGTCCTCACATGTGCCCCCTTTCTGTTCATTGCAACCCAGGTTCCACATAAAAACCTCAGAAGAACCTCCCTCCTGTCTGTATTCCACTAATGTCCTCGATGAGTCAAGCTGGAGGATGAATCCTGCAGATAAAAGCCTTCAAAGAAGACGAAGAAGAGGAGCGACCGGGCAGCGAGTTTTTAGAGCTGAAAGACAAGCAAAAGCCCTGCGGCTACAGAGAACCCTCCCTCTTCTGGTGTGGCGACCAGGCATGCTCCAGCTCTGTCTGCATCTGACGGGCTCCACTTTAGCTGCAGGCTACCAGGGAGGAACTGTGGGCAGGGTGTGTCTGCGCTCATGCAAACAGGTGGGAGGATTGTGCACAGAGGTGGTAGGAAGGTAAACAGAAGGCGGGGGGGCAGAAAATTACCACCAGCAGGAGTTTAGCAATCCCAGAGCACACAAGCATGAATGTCAAGAGCGACGAAATAGGCTTTAACCACAGTGCAGGTAAGACGAGGACCTCAGAAATAAGAAAAGAAATCCGCCGTCTACATTTGATCAGAACTCCACATTGGGGGTGTTTGACCTTTATAGCCATGTTCGGCCCGAGCAGCGCATTGGTTTTCCTCCCGCAATCTGGGCAGGTCAGGAACTTGGCCACCTTGAAGGACATTACCGTTCAGCTGAGGTCCAGTAAGAACATTCAGAATGTAAAAAAACTAAAACTAAAAATGGCAGCTGAGGCAGCTGAGGCCGGCACCGGAGCTCTGGCGCTGTACGAGACGGCCGACATCAAGGCGCCTGAGGGGAAGACCTCCAAGCATCTGCTGTTTGGGGTGACTTCTGACCGGCACCATCCACTCTGCACCATAACGAACAGGATACCCAACCAAACCGTCGCGGCAAAGAGGTGAAACAAGCTGAGATGCCCAGCGGGGAAGCACATCACGCTGAACTGAGGAGTCTTCTACTTGGGAGCAAAGCGCCAGGATGACGGCAAGTGAAGCTGAGTCTGACCTTCACTGACAACCGGCAGGCCGTCATCATCAAGGAGCTCATTGAGATCATCTCTGGAACCGCTACCACAAACGGCCGTCAATTTTGTCTCTGAAAGCTCTGCAAAGAACAGATTTGTGCTTCTATTCATAAAAATATACAGAAAAATAAACCAAAAATCAAAGTAAGGGTGGCCTCCACAAAGCTCTCCCTTTCCTTTGCCCCGCCCACTTGTCCACACATTTTATGCCCCCAGCAAAGAAGCTTGACCCTGTTCTGGCTGCAGAATCCTGTAGGAGTTCTTGTTGGTCCAGCCTTATTTATTCTTTATTTCATGTTTTAGGCTGTGGTCAATGCCAAACCTTGTATGGAAATACCAAACCACTGAGCAGGACAGTCAAATTTAGCCATCAGTCAATCAATTTTATTACTTGTACCATTAAAAGCAAGAGCTGCTGACCATAAAATCCCAAATAAATTAAATCATTAAACAATAAAAGAAACAGTAAAAGCAATTGAACAGTAAAAATCACAATAATAACAAGCTGGCCCACTAGATCTGCTCACTGAAGTTCAAACCATGGGTAAAAAGAGCAGTTCTAGTACAACCAACGGGTGTTTTTCTGAATGAAGGTTTAATATTCAGATGATGCTTCTGTTGAGTCAATGTCAAATATAAGTAATATTAGATGTAAACCAATCCGAGTGCAGTTATGGAGTTGGTTCTGATGCAAAAAAACAAGTTTTATTCCGAAGTGTGCACAACTTTATCAATGAGTACACATTTTGTTTGGGCAGTAACTCCAAACACCTACAGCGTGGGTGGTGACCCTGACTTGGCGTCCGTTACTTTACAAATAGGACGTTATGGAGTTCCCACTTTCCAAACAAAATGGAACAAACAGAACCAGACTGCAGTATCATTCTGTTTTAAATGTCTTCAATGGTCACAGCAGATCAGGACAACCTAAAAATGTAAAGGAATCCGTACACATAGATGTCTTGTCTTCCATATAATAATCTTTTAGGGGACAACTATAACCGAGCGCTGGACTATAACAAGCACTAACATGAGAAAAGACGACCTCCATGGGTGCACAGGGTTCGTCCCAGATATCTAGCAGATGTGGGCCAGCTCCTCAGCAAGGTAGCCAAGGGGAAACCAAGAAGCCAATTTAACTAGTTCATGTCACTCATCCACCTATTTTAACAGATACGGGTTGCATTCACTGCGGCAAAAAAAAAGAAAAAAACCCTCTTGACCTGCTTTAAATCACACGCTCTTTCCTCCCCTGGATGCATCTCTGCATTAAGTAGCTTAGTTTGGATATGCTCGTTCACTTTCCCGTGGCGTTTGCCAGGTCGAGGGAAGAAAGGATAGTGAAAGTGAGGCTAAACAAAGCTGCTGCTGTCATAAACCATCAGATTCTAATAAAGCGTAACCCAGTCCTGGGTGGGCGAGGGAAGCCGCTGTTTTGCTATTTCCATTTATAGACTGCACCAACAAGCCCCCAGGGAGAGTGCACGCCATGACTCATATCTCCAGTGTTTCTGGTCCAGACCCCCCCCACCACCACTCTTCTTTCTCCATCCCTCAGCATCACTTCCCCCCTCCATGGCCACGGCGCCGTGCTTACCTCTCCCTTCTTGTTTTTGTTGCTTTGTGTATTTCATCTGCATGTGGTTTCATTCATGAAATCCTGTTTTAAAGCGTGTGTGTGTGTGGGGAGGGGGGGGGGGGGGGGGGGGGGTCAATGGGAGTAGGGGGTTCAGTCCGGCCACTGCTGACGATGAAAGTGATTAACAGGCAGAATCAGTTCTCTGTAAATAACAGCTACAGTACACACACGGCCGCCATTTCCCAGAACTGTTGTTGCGAAACGGCAGCATCAATATGGGGGTGGGGGTGGGTAGGGCTGGGGGGGTGGGGGTGTGTGTCTCTGCCTGCCTTCTCCAGCACAGCAGCCTGCAGGCTTTTGCACCATCACGTGGTCTGCTTCTCTCCCCCCCCTGTGACTCTTTGGTTATATTCCAGTCACGCCCCCCCCCCCCCCCCCCCCCCCCGGGCTCTGTCAGGTCACCCGCCTTGTTTGCTCAGATGGAACAGAAGAGGAAATGAAAGCTCTGACTGCACCGTTAACCCATCCTTTGCCGCTGATTTCCAGTTTCGCCAGGTTGCCGTGACAACCGTTCGTTTGAGTCTTTCTTCCCAATGCTTGCACATCTGCGGTGTGGCACGGGAGAATAAATCATTTGCATAAAATGTTTTTTTTTCTGTTTTTTTTTTCCTGCCAGGCTGATCTCAGCTGCTCCACATACAACGTGGGGAAAAATGCAACAGTGCAGATAATAATAATAATAATGATAATAATAATAATAATAATAATAATAGCAGCCGTGATCTCTTTAATCTCCACCTTGGGATGTTCATGCGTGTGCTGTGTCAGTGTCTGGCTCCAAATAAAGCCTTAAGTCTCATCTTCCTTTTTTTTTTTTCTGTCTGCGACACAGCAGGCTTTCCGGGCTGCATGAGATCTGCTGTATTTCTACACCACCACGTTCTCGGTCGGTTACCACGCGACCCGGTGGGATCAGCACGGGCGCCGCGGCCCGCTCCATGGCCATTTTGGGTAAAAGCTCTCTGCAGTAACCAACAGCTTCTGGCACGGCTGGAGTTGTTTTCCAGCTGCAGCTTCCATGCCAAAGCGCAGAATTAACTGCAATACCGTTTACTGCTGTGGAAAAAACGTCAGCGCTCCAAACCCGCATACCTTCAGAAGCTTTGAGCAGTTTGTGATCCTTTAGAGGGAAATTACTGCACACACGTAGTGCAACATTTCTGTCCACTACAGTGTTCTTTGGAAGAGTTCAAGAGACAGGAAAGTATTTCCATGAGCTCAAAGCTGCTGTTTTTCATCCAGACTTGGCCTCAACTGGCTATTGTGTTTGCCTGAAGCCCGTAAATGTCTTTACATGGGGAAGATAAGCCTTAAAAGCACAAAACAGCTGCCTTGGATTTTTACTGCGCCCGAGCAAGAATGCTTCATGTTTGTTTTGAAGTGGCTCCAAACATATTTGGAGGGATCAAATGAACTTTAGCCCGTCAGATCAGATGAAAGGAAGAAAATACCAAGAGGCTGCAGCTGCCAGGAAGGTTGGAGTGAAGCAGGAATCAAACGTACACGCCGGTGCTGAGGGACGCTCAAATCTTTCATCCTAATCAGGCTTTTATCTTCGGCTGGTTATCGATGAGCGCGCGAGTACAGTTTGTGCTGATGTGATGTTGCTGCAGCCGCACATGGACGTGTCATCATCATGACCTCAGTGGCCGTTCTGCTGTTTTCTGGGAAATCGCTGGGAACTGGTGTTTTCCTGGCAGAGGGCCACGATAAACTCATGCAGTGTGTTTGGTTGCTGGGTAATGAATGGGACAAGTGAATGGTGAATGGGGGAGGGGGGTTGCTAGTTGGGAATCTCAGGTACTTTCTGTTCTGCTTTCAGCAACACCTTCAGATTTATAGCAACAGCTTGAAGCCTGAGCTACGTTCACGCCGCCCACAGCAGGCAGCGTTCCAGCAGCCACTTCCAATGAAAAAAAGTCTATTCAAACGCGCATATATGCACGTTTTTGGGCTTTTGCGTTCAAAACGCGCGGCCGTTGAATGCACCTTGCAGGTTAAATCGGGTCGAATCCAAACAGGGACTTGGATTCCAAACATGGAAGAGCCAACCGTTTGATAATTGATCATGATTGATCATATATTTGAACAGAGTCGTGAAAGAAATAGATTTAGCAGATCTTGCACCAAACCTCTTCCAATTGCAGGTACATGCAGTAGTAACAGGTAGGGACAGTCTAGTGTGAGATGTTTTATAATGCTACCGGTACAAAGCCCATTGAGACGGCGGTTGTTGTGATTTTGGGCTATATAGATAAAATTGAATTGAATTGAATTAAATGTTACATTCACTCCATTTATTGCATGTTCAAAAACGCAATATACGTGGTTTTATGAACGTGCATTCAGCCCGCGGTGTTCACACTGGCATTCACACTGGCATTCACACTGGGCAAACGGGGAGGGGCTTCTTCTTCCTATGTTTTTTTACTTTTTACTGGCGCTTTTAGAAGAATCTTAGTGTAAAATGTCATAGAGGTTCAAATCCCAAAAATCTTGCTCCAAGCTTTTTTTTCTTTCACAGTTCTTTTCCAATTTATAAGAGACTTTGAGTCATAAAATTCTGGGCAGGCACAAATCGCAATGGTTAACTGTTCCTTCATCATCATGTTCATAACGGTTGGCACCTCCGTGTTTTGAAACGGATGCTACGTCAAATCCAAGGCCCGATTGGTCAAAGTTCCGCATTTTCGCCATTTAGCAGTGAAAAGTTCAACGCCGTTTAGCGCGGGAAAAATGAACGGACTTAAAAACTTGCGACAAAAAAATAATTAAAAACAAAACAAAAAGGGGTTTATACAACACCGTGGCTATCCGAAGACGCACAACCCCTATTGTAACAGTTTAACCTGTTCAACACAAAAGGCCTTCAGCTCTCATCTGTTTTGAATAAGTTTTATGTGCGTTTGCATAGACTTTTCGTTAGAATTGGCCGCCTAAACCCGAGTCGACGTGGCGGTGTGTAGGTACCTTAAGCTTTCATGTCACTGGCAGCATGCTCACAGAAAATAAATGAACATTTTCTCTCTATGGATTCACCCAGACGTCTACAACCTTGATATTTCGTACCCAACCACCTGCGAGCCCCACCAGGTTTACCCATTTTGTCCCATAGACAGCAAGTTAGCATCTACCCTTATATAAACACCACATTCAGTTCCTGCTAGCCGTGAAGGGTTTAGATGTTTCTGCTGATCCTTTAAATTTCACAGACTTGGGGAGCAAAACAAAGGAAGTTAGCTTCTTCTTTGTGTCAATGGAACCTCCCCCTAAAGAAAAACACTGGCAAAATCAGGTCAAATGCCCAAAAGTAAGAGTGAAGTGGCTTTATTTACCACAAGTAGAAACAAAAGACAGTGTCCCAAACAAACATTTAAAAACAAGAGTTTATGGTCTAACCGCTACAAAATCAGGATGATAAAAGATATAAATTTATGAGGACATTATGCTAACTTGTTGTAATGTTGAAATAAAAAATTGAATGACCTCGATAAAAGGTAACAAGCTCTTGTTTGCATGAATTTAGAAAGGCATCATAAATGCAATGTGATCTGCATCTCATGGTTCATGTGAGATGCAAAAGAACCGAGGAAAACCAGATTATATGCTGATGATACAAATGTAAGAACAGCTCAGCAAGGCAAGCAAAAGATATTTATGACCTTCATCATTAAACTACTTTAACTGTAATTTTCACATTATTTTCTTTTAATTAACTGGACCTAAACTTCTTAAGTCCCAATTTCAAACTTTTCTCAAAATGTTCCTTGAATTGTTGGCAGTTTTGTTTTTTTACTTTGGTTATATTTTTGCTGGAGGTTTAGCTCCTGTATTTGTCCACATTTGACAATTTTTGAGGAACTGTGAGGAATCTGTCGAGCTTTATTTAGATTTGGAGTCCTAAATGTGAGCAAGTGCAGCTAAAACTAGGTCCTCGTGGTTCTTCTGGGGTTTCTGTAAGTTAAAAGCTGCTGATTTTCTGTTGAAGGAGCGTTTCGCCGCAGAAGAAAAGCCTCTGCTGGAATGACAAGGGTCAGGGATCAGAATTCCGCCTGAGGAGATGGAGAAGGTCATCTTTGCGATTTACGGATAAACACGTGATTACATCGTCCCCGGGGTCAAATGGAGGCGGAGCTTGGATGTGAAGCTCTCCCTCCTCCCTTTAGATCAGTGGGTGGAGGCTGTTGTGACTGGGCCAGCCTGACAGAAAGACAGCAATGAGAGTCAAGGCTGAAAGCCAGGCTCTGTGAACGCAGGGCCAAGCCGGGCCAGGAATGACGCAGGCCCTGGTAAACAGAGAGCTCTGTGGACAGCTCTGGCCCCGGCCTCGGGGCCCCGAGGCTCCTTCTGTGCCTCAGAGCACTTCCTGCCTCTGTCATTCTGCAGCAAAGCCAATCACTGATCAAAGGCCAAGGAGAAAAAAAAAGGCTACGGGAGGAGAGAGGAGACGCAGAAGTGAAAAGGGCAGAGGAGATTGACGTGTCTGTTGAGGGGGGGGGGAGAAGGGTGAAAACAACAAACCGCTCTTTATCTGACAGAGGAGGCAGCTGCTTGGGCCGGGGCACCTGTGCGCCTCCCAGGCTGACGCCAAGCTCCGCCCCAGCGCTCACAAGTGCCAAAGCCATGAAAGGTTGCCAAGGCAACATCCTCAGCCCAGCGTCCGAAATAAACAACCTTTCAACCTCATCTGAGGAGAGTAACCTTTAGATGATCTGCAGCCGCGGACACAACCCATTCTCCAGGCTCACCAATTGGATCTGCTGGTGGAGAAGAACAGCATACAGAGAGAACCCACATGTTCCCGCCTGTGGCTGCATGACATCCATTATTTGAGCGCAATTATCCAGGCTAGATTAAAAATCAACTATCATTGAGCAGATGTCCTGGCTCCTTCAGCCCGCACGGAGAGGAAATCTTATTACATCTCACCAGGTGGGGTTGGAACAGTGGAAACCTTTCTTTGGGATTAGATCTGTCCTCTCTGTTTAAACGACACACACACACACACACACACACACACACACACACGCACACACTTCAGCATAGAGGACAAGGCTCCTAAGCAGAAGTGACATCCCATTCATTTGAGCTGTTCAGGGTCCGATGTCCCCCATCTTATCTTACAAGGCTTAGGTCTTTGAAATGACATTGGCGCAACTCCAGCACAGTGATGCAGTGACTGGAATGACTAAAGCCCATATGCACACGCACACAGCTGCATTTTACTGACTGCAGCTTCATGCAGAACTGCATGAAGCTACAAAGATCATCTGCATTTTCTGCACCATAAAAGCCGGGAAGACCTACTCTGACAATCTTTTGATCTTTTTTGTAAAAGCGTTCCCAGGCGTCTTTTAATTATGATTTTGCACTTCTTAGACCACAAAAAAAACGTTGTTTTCTAGGACATAGTTTCTGCAGAGCGGCAGGAGTTTGTTAGAAATCTGATATGTGGGCGGGACCATGGGCGTGGAGAAAGCCCACCCCTTCTTCCCGATATCTTTCTGTTTAAATGTTTTACCGCTAGCTTACACCCCGCCAAACCTCAACTAAAATGGCAACAAAAATGGCGAGCAACATCAGAACTATCCACCCGAACAGTTCTGACCCAGATTCCAGCTCAGACGAGGAAAACAAAGACGTTTTCTGGATCTATTTGTCTGACAGTGCATGATCAGAATGGGGCGGAGCACGAAGCTTGTGGCCCCGCCCAACGTCTTTTCTTCATCTTATATAGAATCTTTTTCAAACAGCCTTTTTTGTCTGCTGCTGATTCAGGACGATCTGAATGAATAAAGAAAACCCAGAAGTGTAATTAATTTTCTTTATAAATGTTCTATTTCATCAGAAAAACACCAAAAAGCGAAATTTTCTTCTTTAAAGCGTCGTTTCCAGTGTTTGGTTTGGTCAGGTCCAGTTTAGGATGATCCAGCAGTTTTCACTCAAAGTTGGCGGCGCATGCTGGGTGAAGCCGACAACAACATTAATGGAGGTCTTCCAGAAGATTCTTCTTTTTTTTACTTTTGGTACATCGTATCTACAAGTCATTTAAAGTTGTTTAAGAGAAGATTGTGAGCAGCGAAGAGAAATACAGCCGCTTTCTTTTGTCGCAACAACCTTAATCCAGTAGCTCCGCCCTAATGTTCGTTCCATTTTTCTATGACACCCATCGGTTCGACTTTCTGGATCCAATTAAATAATGGGCTTAATGGGCCTTGTGAGTTGGTCTGTGTTATAAACGACACAACTTTGAAAATAGACCATTTATTGCTGATGCGCCTAATATGACATTAAAAAAATGTTTTCTTGAATGATAATTTCGGGCTTTGGGTAAATATTCTAAAGATCTACAAACACACACTGGGATTAGTTTTGTTTTTTGTAGCTGTTGGAAAGCAGGGATGCAGCAGGATGTGGAAGCGGTTGCCATGGTGAACTCCTGGGACTACACATCCTTTGCTGGAGAAACTTTTGGCATAATTACTTCCATCAGTTTCCCAGTACAAAAACATGCAGATGAAAACAAGCAGGTGCAGCAGAAGCAAAATCCGTCAGAAGGAAAACAATACATGCAAATACCCGAAGCGGTTTCGTTAGGCTGGCTGTACGGATTTCTAAGGTGTACCATAATGAGTGGATTTAAACGGGAAAGCAGAAAGGTTTACGTTTGTGTGCTGTTTGCTCCCGAGGATCAGTCAGAGCTGTCTGAAGGGAGGTGACAGTGAAATCCTGTCAGCACGGCTGTACGTCAGTCTGCTCTCCGTGTCACCGTTTGTCTGACGTGTCCGCATGGCTTTTTCTGAAGGTTTTGCTCTTTCACCCTTCTTCATTTAATCTTGCCTATCTTGACAGTTGCCCTCCTGCCCTGAAGTTTCCATGCAGGGGGGTGTGTGTGTGTGGGGGGGGGGGTTCAGTAGGATGAGCAGAGTGTGAGAGGGTGGATGACTGATACAGCGGTGAGGGCGAGGCGCCAGGAGATGGCGAAGGTGGGGGCATATGATAAAGAGATGGGCGGTAAAATGAGACCTTTGGGGGAAAAGTGTTCATTCAACACTTTTCAGAGGCTGTTCTATTTTGATTTGCACTTCGAAGGTGTGAAAATCAAAACATGACTGCAGCTGAAACAGTTGGAGCCCTCGTTGCAACACTCGTCCTCGTGGTTTCCGAACAAATCTGCATTTGCCTGCGTTCCCGCCTGGTCCATTAATATTCTAGTCGTCTGGTGTATCAGATAAAAGAGGGAGACAGACTCCTCTTCATCTCTGAAAACACCAGCTGTGCGGAGCTCTGCCGCTGCCACACATGCATACAGAGATGTAAACACAGCACCGCAAACATATTAATCCATTCCAACTTATCTAACTCAACGGTTTGAGAGCATAAGAGTCATCAAGTATTAGCAAACACCTGCTCGGGTTCAGATGGTTTTCCTTCAGAAAGGAACCTAAATCAAAAAAAGATTTTTAATGCAGAAAAAAATTGAATTATTTTATTTTTGTGGAACTAATAATCAGCCAGCATGTACTAAGTTCACAAATATTGTGTTTTTATCATCAAGTGTGATGGAGAAATTGTTTTTGCGCTGGTTTTGAACACATAAATAGAAGTCTGGTATAACAGATTTACCACCTGTTCTGTAAAATGTATGTGTGATTTATTTTTGTAATATTTTTATTGAATCAACATGTTTTGTCTTCATATTTCCTGCGTCCTTGTAAAGTAACGAGCTATCTGGACGGTGCTGCACACAAACTGAGTTCAAGCCAATATTTCTGACTTGTTAGGTTTGCACGTTGACCAATAGGTGAAGAAATGATTATTGTGGAACAAATAATTTTCATGAACCACATTAACATGAAGGTTTTCCCATTTTTTCCAGAGAAAATGTATCAATGAGTTTAAACTAAAGACCTACTACGATGAAAATGGTGTTTTTAACGTGTTTTTGTGGTATTTTTGTGATGATGGAGGACATGTATAAAGACAATTACTGCATTTCTGAATGTTTCTTTATTCAAATTGTTGGAAATCAGGAGCAAAGAAAAAAATTTGGGTGTTTTCTACAGACAACAAAACGCCCGTTTGAACACGCTAGAGAGCAGCTTTTTACAGCCGTTTTGTGGGACAACACAAGCCGGCGTAGATTACGTGCTACTTTCGAAACGTGCATATTTGAGCAGGTATATCTGTTTCTGCTGTCTCTCAGGTATTATTGACCAATGATGAGCAGCTTGAAGAGAAGACGAAGTAAGCAAGAGTGAAGGACAGTTCAAAAAACGGTTCTCAGGAAGACGCCGGCTCTTGTCGGTTGCTTTAAAGAGCCAAGCGACCGGTCATCGCAACAGTCGTATTCACAATTGTACGTTAAGTTCATAGTGATGGTGTTTGGAATTGCCTACGACTGACCACGAGAACTGCAATGAACTTCTGAGCGGTGTTTATTGAAAAAAAAGTGATTTATTTCTATGAGATAAGAGCAGTTTTGTTCAGTCTGCCTTTCTTGTTTCTGTGGGCTGTTTTTTTTTTCTTTCTGAAAAAGCACCTCTTAACCCTTGTGCTATCTTAGATGACCCCCCCCCTTACATTGACGTGTTCTCCCTACCATGACAAAGGTGGATAAAGGTGGAGAGATTTCATGTAATCCATGGACACCAGTGAAGATCACAAATCATTGAAGAAAAAAGGTTCAGAGCACTGTCTAGTGGGTCTAGATGACCCCACTCCCAACGTTAAAGTGCCTAGGATAGCAAGAGGGTTACAGCAGGAAGGTACACATCCTAAAATCAAAATAACTTTTCCTGGATTAAAAAAAAGAATGAGCATGGCGAGCCTTAATTTAATCATCTCCGGATACTCTCCCAAATCCAAAAGGTGGCAATATTGCCCGTGAAAACGTATAAAATGTGAAGGAAAGACGGCAATTGCGGTGACGAAGAAGAATTGCATACAATGGGTGGAGCGCAACGCGCCAAACCCCGCCCACATTGAACCACGCCTCGGTCTCCACACTGCAGCCAGGAGTAGTCGCAACAACCTGCAACATGATGGAAGTGATGAGCAACGCAGAGGGTCACCTCGTTACCCTGGAAACAACAAAATCCAATCAAAGCAGCCCATGAATCACTGCAACATGTGGTGAGCACAGCTCGGCCCCGCCGTCAGCTTGTTGTTCCATCATCGGTGCAGACTGACCCCACCGCAGGAGCAGATGAGAACATGTACAGAAAGAAGAAAGGGCTGAGAATGGAAGTGAGTCATCCCTCAAATTCAAGAGGCATGTCCGAGCTCCATATTAGCGAGAGTAATGATCACGCCGGCGAGTGCGCCTGCCCGAGAATTTATTACACTGCTGTCTGCGTCTCTCTTTCATGCATAGGACAAAGCATTTCCAGAGGTTTTGCATTTCAAAGAGAGCTTGAGGATTGATGCAAGAACGTCGCCGATGCTAATTAACCAAAGCTAATTGTGTGATTGAATAAATTATTTGAAGGGCAGCTTTCTAGACTTGATTAATATTTAATTAAGCCCAATCAGTTTAAAAAAAAAAAAAGTACTTTCAAGAGTTGTGGATGGAAAATGCTGAGCAACCCCCCCCCCAACACCACCCTGGAGTCCCAACCTCCACCTTTAAAATCCCAGACATTTCCCAGCAGGTCACCATAACACGTGGAAGTGTATTCCCGTCACACGCTGTGCAGCAAGGATGAGTGTGTATAAATAGAAAGCATTTGTAATTTCATTTTTTTTTTCTTCCCTGAACTGGCTCACTGTTCCTAGTTGCCATAGCAACAGTCTAACATAGCCAGGGTTTGGGATGAAGGACGGGGGCAGGCTAATACACGAGGCGCTTACTGCAGATGTTGGTGACACTTGTTTTAATCCCCTTAATTTATGAGCTGAATGTAAACACTTAATGACTTCTTGATGCATTAAATGCTGTAAGCAGATAAAAGCCTCACGATAATGCACACCAGTGAGGCTAATCAACGTTTTTTTTGCGCCCTTTGAGAGCTTACGTGAATTATGTGTGTCCAGTTATTCCAAGTAAGGAAACTGACGCAATATTAGGAAAGGTTTTACAAAAAATCCAACTAACCATGGATTCTTGAGAAATAACTGAAAAAGAAAAAAATAATTAATCTCATCCAATCATCTGATGGCGAGTACAAACTTCACATTTAATGGATTCTATGTATTTTATGCAGGTACAAAATATGTCCATTATTTAGAGTAATTGTAATGTCATCCTTCACATTTGTATGTAGATGTATACACATATACAGATGCATGTCCTCTACTTTTATTTTATTTTTACTTTTCAATTAATCATTTATTGTGTCTGTCTTCTCTTGTATTTCTGTGAATTTGTGTTTCATTAATTGACAAAATTCTTTTTTTCTGGTCAATTTAAAGTCAATTTTGAGCTTCAATTTTTGCTAAATTTCATGATATGATACGACTATGTCAACATTTATTTATTTATTTTACAGAAATGAACAAACAAGCTTCAAAGTTTGGGGGGGGGGGGGCGAAACAACAAATATGGTTCAGTTTGTGCTCTATTTTCATGTCAAGGAAAAATTAAAAAAAGAAGTTAAAAATTGATATTAGATATTAGATTACCTAAATAGGTGAAAACCATTTCCAAACATGTTTGGAACAGACTTCCTTTGCAAACCCCTAGTGGCGACTCAGTGAACTGCATTTGAATTCAATTACGACCAGTGAATCGTTTTTAGGTTTTACTCTTACAATTTTAATCGTATAATCTCTTTTTTGAATCTCGGGTGGGATGAATTTGACTCTCTGTTGGACTCATGTATGTGTCTACCCATCTGTCAATCAAAAAAAAAATCACACTCCCTTTGCAGGAATTTGAGCTGTAACATTTTAAAAAATGGGAAATGATGCATCGAGAAGATCTTTGAAACCAAACTTTAAAAAATTTTTGGTGTAGAATCCAACATTTTACTATTGGAGTCCATGGGAAATTGGTCCCTTCTGCAACATTCGGTAATTTTAGATGTGACATCTATATTTATAGTATATCTGTATAACATTTATTAGTCCTGCCATCCTTTAGGAACCAAAATAATTCCAAAATGCTCCAGTTAAATTTTTTTTTTTTTTTTTTTTTTTTTTTTTTAACTTGTCCTGTCCAACAGCTAGGCAAACAGATGAGAGCTGAGGGCCTCTTGTGTTGGACATATTTTATTTTAACAAGAGGGGTTATTCATCTTCAGACAAACCAAAGGTATGTCTGAATAAACCCCTTTTGTAATTGAGGCCAAACTTTATTAATTTCAATCATGTTTGAAAATCTTTGGTGTTGGACCGGACGGAAAAGGAAAGAGGGGAAGAAGAGAGAGGGACGTTAGAGAGAGGGGGGGGTAGGAGGGTGATAATAGGAGGGGAAGGGGGGTAAGACCATGAAGCAGCATAGAGCAGGCAGGTTTACTGGTTGTTTATCGTTACGGTACGGTTCAAATGTAGTACAAAAAGGGCGGGGCATGTTCACACACACTCAAATATTATCAACACACCTGCTAGCCGCAAAAATGTCCACATGTCAACATGCACACAAAACAGATAGTGTTCACGAACGCATACCTATGCCTTTAAACCAACTAGTGTGAAATCTTTCATTCAATCATGCAAACTATTAGTGCAAAGGTGAGCTAACACCTGTGCTCAGGTGAGTGTTTATGTTCTTCTAAAATGGATGGTGGAATGTGAAAAGAAGGAGGAGGAGCGCCCAGCCACCCCCACACCCATACCCCCGCCGCAGCAGCAGCGGCAGCCGGAGCCCCCCCAACGCCACACGGGAACAGGCAGGGAACAACCGCCCCCCGGGCGACCAAGACCGCCACCCAGGCCAGGGCCAGCAGGACCGCCGCGAGGCCCCCAGAGCCAGAGAGCAGGGAGGCGCAGAGGGAAAGAGAGCGCCGCCCCAGCCCAGCCAGGAAAGCAGCCCCCCGCCGCGCCGGAAGAGCCCAACGCAGGGCCCCACCGGAGAGGGACGCCCACAGCCCCAGACGAGCACCCCACCACCACCCAGGAGTTCCGGGCATCCCCCCGCCCCGACCCCAGGTACGAGCCAGGACCCCCCAAGGGAGACCCGCTCCGCACTCCAGGCAGCCACCCACCCGGCCCACGGTTGGTCCAGGTAGGAGCAAGGCAGGGGCCCGCCGCCCCCGCCCAGGAGGGGGGAACCCCGGGGAAAAAAGGGCGGCCCACAAGGGATGTTATAAATATGGCCCGACCAGGCTCGGCCATGTTGGAAGTTTGGCGGGGCCCAGCGTCCAGGGGCAAGGACCAGGACCCACCCCCCAGGGACACGAACACCCCCGGCTCAGGTGTAATATGAACCCCCCCACCGTGCGGAGAGAGCACCGCCGGGCCCAGGGAGCCGGCACCCAAGGGACACGGCCGCCATCGCCAAGAGGCCCGCACCCCCCACCAGGGAAGGGGTAGGGGACAGATGGACCCAGGTCCCACCTTCCTTGTAAAATGTGTGTGCGTGTATGGGTGTTTGAGAGGGTGTTTGTGTGCATGTGTGTGTGTTTATGTTTGAATGTATATATTGAAGGGGGAGGGGTGTGTGTACTAAGGGGGGTGCATGTTTTTTTTTTTTTAATGTCGGTCTTGTAGAACTGTAGTCTGAGAAAAACCAAAACTATGGGTTGTTGATGAAGGAGAAGTCCTGAAGAGCTTTGGAAAGTCTGGGATCTGTGGAGCAGTCGCAGAGGCATTATGTTAAGAGGCCCTTTGCATATTTTCCTTTCTTGGCTGAAAGCATCAGCAGTGACTTAGCAGCCAGATGGTCCGTGTGCATCTTCAGCTGACTCACAGTGACTGCTGGTTGGTTCTCCGCTCGGAGCTACAGGCGGCTAAGCGTGCTATTCCGAGCCTCGGTCAGGCGCTTCTTCCTTTCCGCTGATATTCAGCATTTGGTCGTGAAACCATGAAACCTCGTGCTGCAGAAAGGCGGCGCTCAGAGAGGGGTGTGTGTGTGTGTGTTGGGGATTGAGCCGTCCTTGTGATCTTCTTGTCCTCTTGCTGGTGGTTTGTAACCATGGTGACAGCTGGTCTCGTTACCTGCTCAGAGTGAGATGGAGTGTTGGGAGGGGGGGCTTGTGACTTTGAAGCTTGGGTTACTGGCGATGAAGTGAGGTCTGTGGTGGTGGTGGTGGTGGTGGGGGGGGGGCTTCAGACAAAGACCACACTGTTTTCTTTGCATCCATTCACTGCTCCAGTGGTCAGGGAAGGAAACAGGATCGATAGCATGAAGTAGCTGATTAGAGTAACTCGATATTGAGAGTTACGTTTCCAGAGATGCTTTTAGAGCCGCCGCCGCCGCCTCCATCTCCCCCATGAGCAAAGACAATCAGTCCAGCGAGTCCCAATCGCTTCATCCAGCAGAGACAGATGTTTACTTCACCCCCACACACAAACACACACACACACACGCCCCCACGCTGCGATCACAGTTTCCATCGGAATTCCCAAACAGAATCCACAAAAAAATCCAAACAAACTCTCAGAAACTCTCCCTTAAATATGCGCACACATAGTACCCGGTTGAAATGAATCTTTACCATAGCGAAAGACCCCCCCACCCACCCAAATCACAGCGGGAGAAACTTTAAAAAAAAATCTCTTATGGGGCTCCGAAAATATTTTAAAACTCACTAATAGAACCAAAAGTGTGCGTGTCAGAGACATCCACAGGAAGCTTTGAAACAATTATGACCTCGGGAAGAGCCCGCCATCTAGAATTAAAAACAAAAAAAAAAACACCTTTAGTACCAGCAACGAATGTAAACTCCTGCTACTGATTTTGACCTTTCACCTCCTGACTCCTTGGGCATCATTGGGAGGCCACTGTTTGAATCAGACGTTTGTAGATTGTTAGCAGCGTTAGCGTGGCGAGCTCACAAAAGTGACTGTTGCTCACACATTTTTTAGAATAGAATAGAATAGAATGGCTTTATTGTCATTGTGCATAGTACAATGAGATTTAAGCATCACCATCAGTGCAAGAAACCGCAACATCATGAAAAGTGAACACATGAACGAGAAAATACGACACGTGATATGCACATACTAGGAGCGTGGGTGCGGTTAATGAAAAACCTCCGTTGCCAAGGAAATCCAAAAATGTACTTTTGCCGATTTTTTCAAAAATTACAGAAAGAACAGAAAAACCGCCGTTATTGAAAAAAGTTTTTTGTTTTTGTTTTGTTTATTTAATTTGTCAAAGGGTGGCAAAGACAGCCACTCAGCCAGTGAGGTAAAAAAAGGTGGGGGTTTTTAAAATGTTATTGGGTTTTGTCATTATTTAATACTTTTTCCTTTCTGATTGTGCTGCTGGTGCTTTAACATTACCAGCTTGACTTTCTGTCTCCCTTAGGTCTTTATTTCCTCTCTGACTTTACACTGAGAGGCTGCTCTATGCAGAGAAGGTATTCATTTTTTTTCTAATGATGTGCCAGTTGCTTGACGACAGCAATTACGTCTTAATGAGAGAAAATGTTTCGTTGCAGCTATATTGTTGCTAAGAAGCCTTTTATGCCCGAAAAAAAAATCTTAATGAGGAAATGTGTGAATAAAAAAATAAAAAGACTAATTCTATAGATTGCGGAGTTTCGCTGTTGCAAAAATCGTGTCCAAAGCTGGAGAGCATCAGACCTGAAATCATCAGTTTGCTTAGATGTCGTCCCCCCCCAAGCAGCAAACAGGGCGATGCATTCCAGAGACGCATGAATGGGATTTGTTGTTGTGATGAAGCCGGGCGAGCGCTGGCTACATTTGGAAAGGCTGTTGCCATGGATACCACTGCCAGGAGCCAAAAGCAGCTGTGGCCAGTCAGCTGATGGTCATTGGGTGAATTATTTCAAACTGCAGTTTTTCGTTTGCCACATTTTTCCGAAGCAAAGCCTTTAAGCGGGAAGGAGGACAGAAAGCTGTTGAGCTTCTGTGGTCCTTGGAAGAGAATTGTCCGGTTTCGAAGCCTTTAAAAGCCTTTCATCTGAGGTATTTTTTTGCCCCTCCTCATGTTGCACTCCGCGTTAATGCATTCAGCGTGCCACCATGTGTGTTATGCGCTCCCCTCAAATAAGCCGGTGTTCTGTCCGAGCAGCGGTGAATCGGACCTGTTTATCGGCCCGGCTTGTCAAACAGAACAATGAGATCTTTTCTGGTCCGGAAGGGAGCGGGTAACCCAACCCTGCTGCTGAAATGAAGCGAGATGAAGAGTCGTGTATCAGTGTTGCCGCCGTCCTGCGGGAGACAACAGCGGGTGTGGATGATGATCGCTCAGATTCCAGTTGCTTTTTTTTGGGTGCAATTTGTGAATGATATTCTTGCCTCACGTGGTGTTAGCTTCCTCTGTTACCCTTCAGTAGGGCAGTTTTCAGCAAGAAAGCAGAGCAAACATCCACAGAATTGCTCATTTGTGGATCTGAAAATGATTTCCGGGGACGGGATGATGCCTCCCACTTTTAACTCCAAAGCCGTGAAAGGCCGAGGCTTGTTGTGTGCGAACACGTCGGCGTTTGTTTACACTGCAACTAATCTGGCTCAGCTTACCTCGTCCTACCAGTGATCGTGGGAAAGAATCCCGCTCCTCCACTGTACTTGTTTTCCTTTGTGATTGGGGGAGGGGTGTGGTCAGGTCATGGCGTGAAGCGCCGCCAGCGTTTCTCATGACAGCCATGCCTTCTGGGTGTCGCCTTTCTAGATCAGTGTGTTGATAGTGTAATGGGGGACAGACGTCAAGCAAACCAGATCTGGAGTGACTTCACCAGCTTTCACAGCAAACAGCGGCGGTTTCACTTTACATTCATTATTGTGCTCGGAAACTGTACCGACTATAAATAGAAGACTCAGGTTGGGCTGGGCCAGCTTCCTTTTGTGGCAGAGAGGATCTGAAAAGAACAGATCTTGTGTAATCAAACCTGAACTGTGAGGACTTTACAGAAAGTGTGTCAACGGTACTTTAAAGACGATGGTGAAAATTGTGTTTCTTATATGTTCTTGTGGCATTTTTCTGGTAAGAGAGGACATATGGAAAGAAAATTGAACTTAAAGTTTCACTTCTGAGTTTTGCTGTTTGAAAAAGATCATATTTGTGATGTACACTTGCAGAGAAATAGATCCGTGTTCGTCTTTGTTTTCCTTGTCTGAGCTGGAATATGGATCCAAACTGTAAGTTTGGATAGCTCCGGTATTGCTCACCATTTTTTGTTGCGCTAGCGGGTCGAGCGTGTAACAACAGTTGCCAACAGTCCCGCCCATAGGTCAGAGGTGATTTTCTAACAAACTCTTGCCGCTCTGTAGAAACTACGTCCAAGAAAACGAAACATGTTTTTGATTTGGCCTAAAAATGGCACCGTCATCAAGAAAAGACCACTGGGAACGCTTTGAAAGCAGGTCAAAAGAGAATCAGAGTGGGGCTTTAAGGACGTATTCCTACACATGGAACCTGAAATATGAACAAATATCTGAAAATATTTGCGTTTCCTTCACTTCCTGTGTGGTTGACCTTTGAGATCATCAGAAAAAAAAGACCTCAGCGGGTTAAATGTTTGGTCACTTGGCAGAGGTTTGCCACATTTGGCCCCACTACAAGCAACGTTTCTCCACCATCAACAGCTGGTTTCAATCTAGAGGCCATTTCCATGTGTATACCCCCCACCCCCCACCCCACCCACCACCACCACCAGCATCCCCTTCTTGCTTCATGTCAAACTTTGCAGGAAAGTTTACACCCCTCCTCACAAAGGCGCCCTGTGCTCCGTCAAATGTTGCGTGGCGACTTCAAACGCTTTGCCGGACAGAGCCTTCCTGGGATTCCAGGGGGGGGGGGGTTGGATAATTAAAGGCAGGCCCTGGCGGATCTGGCAGATGTGCGATGAGTTTTTACTGGTTCTTTTTGGAGAAAGGGCGACGGGGGGAGTCGTGGGAGGAAGGAGATTTAGAGGGAAAACATAAGGGCTTTCTTTGTTGTGATTCCTGCTCGCTCGCTGAAGCCGGCCACGGAGACGTCCGATTGGCCGGGCGGGAGGCTGGATGTGGCCGCAAATATTGCAGACAGACACGATAACTGAACCCAGCTTGTGGAATT